>NC_092151.1:53907731-54195231 GCF_045791955.1 Oncorhynchus clarkii lewisi | reverse complement strand
GGTTGCTGACCTGCTTCTCTAGCCTCTCGGCTACCTACTGCCCCTAGATGGAGGGAGGAGGGGAAGGAGGACTAGGAGGGAGATGAGTGAGGCAAACCATGAGTGAGGCAGAAAGATAGTCAAAAAGAGAGAGCTTGTGGAATTCTGTGGGGTTATGGATATCAAAGATATCCAACAGAAAGCATATTACCACATCCTTAGAACTTATATTTTATTTGAATTGTATAAATTGCAGCAAATCAGTCCGGTCTGATAAGTGTTTTATTTTTTTTTTATATACATTGAGCAGGGGCATCTCCTGTGCTATTGGGGCCCTCCTGCTGGTCTGTGGTGAGCCAGTGGCACTTCTGATTGTAGCAGCTATACTTCTCCTCAATAACAGCGGTGAAAAGGTGGGGCCTCTGATTGGGGTACAAGGTGCAGAGTCTGATTTCTCATTGGATAGGATCTCATCAGCAAACCACACCTTCCTCCTCCCCCTTGGAGGGGTTCCTAAAGAACAACATACATGAGAGAAAGTCAATAATATAGACTTTAACAAATGTCCACATATTGCACCAATTAACCTTATAAGACATTTATTGCCTCAATCACTTTTTGACAGCATCCCTTTTGATTTAAACAAAACGTTCCATACACGTTCGCCTATGGTAGAAGTGGTCAGAAAGTGACTTTTTGGACAATGAATGCCAAACATTCAGGAGATAACGGTGCTCAAAGTTGATCCGTCTTGCATACCCCACCATGAGACATCCATGTCTTCATCACTGGAAAAGATTAACGGTTGAGTTTGATCAATTTAAAAGCTTACAGACAGTGTTGTCAAACAACGTTTTTTTGAATTCTCGTCATTTTTTAACCCTTAACATCCATTATAGAACAATGTGTAAACTCATATTTGCATATGTGGTAGCTTAGAACCTATTTAACATCATTTGAGGTTTTTGCGTCGTGCCCACCATCGGTTGAGACACAACATGCTCTTGAATACAGGGCGGGTGTCATTTCAATCATAGAAATATAACTCATAGAAGGGACCTATCCCTTCAGAAGACTGTAATTTAGCTGGTACACCACAAAAATTGGTGTACCATTGATCATCCTTGAGACGTTTCTACAACTTGATTGGAGTCCACCTGTGGTAAATTCAATTGATTGGACATGATTTGGAAAGGAACACACCTGCCTATATAAAGTCCCACAGTTGACAGTGCATGTCAGAGCAAAAACCAAGCCATGGGGTCGAAGGAATTGTCCATAGAGATCCGAAACCACTCCTCAATAAAAGGCACGTAACAGCCTGCTTAGAGTTTGCCAAAAGGCAACTAAAGGACTCGCAAACCATGAGAAACAAGATTCTCTGGTCTGATGAAACAAAGATTGAACTCATTGGCCTGAATGCCAAGCTTCACGTCTGGAGGATACCTGGCACCACCCCTACGATGAAGCATGGTGATGGCAGAATTATGCAGTGGGGATGTTTTTCAGAGGCAGGGACTGGGAGACTAGTCAGGATCGAGGGAAAGATGAATGGAGCAAAGTACAGAGAGATCCTTGATGAAAACCTGCTCCAGAGCTCTCAGGACCTCAGACTGGGGCGAAGGTTCACCTTCCAACAGGACAATGACCCTAAGCACACAGTCAAGACAACGCAGGAGTGGCTTCTGGACAAGTCTCTGAATGTCCTTGAGTGGCCCAGCCAGATCCCGGACTTGAACCCGATCGAACACCTCTGGTGAGACCTGGAAATAGGTTTGAAGCGACACTCCCTATCCAACCTGACAGAGCTTTAGAGGAACTGCAGAGAACAATGGGAGAAACTCCACCAAATACAGGTGTGCCAAGCTTATAGCATCACACCCAAGAAGACTCAAGGCTGTAATCGCTGCCAAAGTTGTTTCAACAAGTACTGCATAAAGGGTCTGAATACTAACGTAAATGTGATATTTCTGTTTTTTCTCAAATTTCTAAAAACAATTTTTGCTTTGTCAGTATGGGGAAATATGTGTAGATTGATGAAGGGAAAAAAACAATTTAATCAATTTTAGAATAAGGCTGTAATGTAACAAAATGTGGAAAAAGTCAAGAGGTCTGAATACTTCCAAATGCACTGTAATTTCAAACAACAGATATTCCCATTCAAGTCAACATTCTCTGGGGTTTGTGGTACCATTTGAAAGTAGAAATCTGTATTTTATTCCCATTTTAGTGCATTCATCAGCCAAAACATGACATCTACCCTGTATTCAGGAACATGTTGTGTCTCAACCGATAGCGGGAACAAGACAAAAACCTCAGACAATGTAAAATAGGGTATAAGCAACAACATATGCAAATATGAAAAAAATCTGAGTTTAGTTTTTTTTTTATAAGTCATTTACATTAAAGGTTTAAAAGGGACATATTATTATTTATTTTATATTCACAGAAATTATGAAATAGTTTGACAACCCTGTTTGTAAGCTTTAAAATGATATAAATCTCATGTTTTGGCATTTGACTCCAAATCACTTTATGAGCACTTATGTATGGAAGGTTTCGTTTAAATCAAAGGGGTTCCTGTCAAAAAGTGATTGAATTTAAATGGATTTACCCTGTAGTGTCATGGTAACAGTGTTGTCATGTGATACTCACGTTTCACTAGAGTTGAGTGACAGGAGACACAGACACGCCCCTCCTTCCCATCCAGGTGTGTTAGTCGAAACTTCAGACCGGAGCACACTGAACAGAATACCTGTAGCACAGACACACGATCACAAATGGTCAGCCTAATTTCCCAGGGATAACATCCAATCCCTTCTTACTTTAAATACAACCTACACACACACACACACACACACATACAAAATAGTGGTGCAAGACCCTCACCTTGCCACAGGCGCGACAGTGGTGCCTTCTCTTGGTGAAGGTGAACCTGACTTCACACATCATACAGACCAGCGCCTGGGCGTCAGGGACCCACACGGGGGCCACCTCCCCGAGGATAGTGCCTCGCTCCCTGGACAGAATGCCCGCGGGGCCGGCCTGTAGCTCATTGTCTGGATCCACTAATGGAGACATAGGGGAAGGTGTGCAGTCCCCCACAGCTCCCTCTTCACTATCTGCTTGAACTCCGTTGGCGTTGGTCTCATCATTAGCTAGTCCGTTGGCTTTGGTCTGGCTCTGAAGCCCCAGTCTAGGCCCTTGGACCTGGGCATCATGGCCGCCTCCATAGGGCTCCTCCACAGGGGGACCAGACGGGTCGTCAATGTAAGGGCCTAGGGCATCTGAGCCACTGGGGGGGTCCTGCAGCTCAAGTCCACTCTCCTCCAGCTCCTTTTCCTCAACCACAGAGTCCTCCTTGGAAGAGGATGGCTGGGGCTTGTTCTTCACTTCCTCTTCCACCTCCACCTCTGGCCCAGCAGCTTTGGAGGGGCTGAGCATTAGGGGGGTAGAAGCCTCCCCAAAATTCCTCTCTCCCCATGTTGAAAGAGTGGTCACAGTGCAGTTTCCCTCCTCCAGCTGTCTCATCAGTCTCTGAGCGGGGGTCTCCAGTTGGGAAACAGGAGCCACCCCTGGGCTCAAGACCCCCTCTGAATGGACTTTGGGTTTTGCAGGGGAATCTGATCCGATGTGTCCACAGCCCAGCTGTCCTGGCTTTGTGACATCCCCATCTTTGAGCATCAGCAGACAGGGTCTGTGGAGCCAGTGGTGCTTAGCATCCATCAGAGACGGAGCATCCGATTCATCTGTTCATACAAAGACGTGGGAACAGATCAAAACTATGTAAAGGTATATGTGACATGAACCTGACACAGACATTTTACTTCACTAAGAGAACAAACAGGCATATATACGAAGAACGTGACATTTAGTCCACAAGAGCACCTAAGCACTCACTCACGCCCATGATCCCAGATGGGACAGTCTGTGTTCCTAGGTGGTAATGGGTCCAATAAATGTGAGGCCATTTATCTCATTGCTTTGGATAAGTTAAATCGTCCACTGAGGCCAACATATGTGCACTGTCATCCTTGAGAGAGCTAGGATACGTCCCAAATGGTAGCCTTTTCCCTATGAAGTGCACTGCTTTTGGCAGCCTATTCCCTATGTAGTGCACTACAGGCCCATAGTGGTCTGGTCAAAAGTAATGCTCTATATAGGAAATAGGGTGCCATTTCAGAGGGAGACAGGTCCAGAGAGCCAGGTAAAGCTGACTCATTCTCTGGGGAATAGGGCTATAGTGAAACACCAGCATTAAAAAAATACAGGCTTCAGTGGCAAAACTGGATGTTAGATTATGTACATTACTATTATTATTATAAAAGTTACATTATTAATAAAGGTGCATACAATTAGTTTGGAATTTTCGAGAATTGTCAATAACACAAATAAAGATATTTATACATTTCATTCTATATATATTTTTTAATATTATTCTCCGCTATCGACTGAAATAAGACAAAATGTTACAACTGTGAGGAAGAAAAATTCATAATTTAGATTTGGGGTTGCATTATGCTGTGATTGAGCCTTGGTTGGTTATTGCCTATTGCACAATTTCAGATAGGCCTACCCTTTATCGTTGGTGAATTCTTGTCGGGGTAAAACTGCATTGCAGCTTTACCCCCCCCCCCCCCCCCCCCCCGTTATTGCACCCCAACCATTCATGCTGACGATCACAGATTACTGGTAAATATATCATCTTTATTACGGCGCATATAAACTACAATAGGGCTCAACCAGTACAGCTGACTGAGCGTTTGCTTTGCGGGACGGTGACGCATCCAGCACACGTGCAACAGTTTAAATCCCCTCAACCAGTGAACACGGCAATGCGACATTTGCTCCCCATCCCGATTCATTAATCGTTGCAGGTTAATATCGCAGCATTATTCCCTTTATCGCGTTATTTCCATATAATTCAAGTCGTATTTTCCCATTAATTCATATAGGCTGAAGGAATATTCTCGTGTGCTTCTGCCTTTCTATGAATGTGTCGCACGCGGCAAGACGCATGATTGCACAGATCAGCTACAATTCCCCCTACGATAGCGCCAGATGATGTAGTTCTATCTGTATGATTTTATTTTTGAATAGAATTACAAACGTACCTTCTGTCAATGAACCCAATAGGCTTTCATTCTCATCGTCCCGGGCACTGAAGAACTTCAACATATTGCAACATTAGTGGCGAAGAAGACAAGAAAAGCAGTCCTGCTCACTAGCAGAGGGACGATTTCCCTCCCACTTATTCCCCTCTCTCCTTCTGCGTCCCCTGCCCCCCCCTCTCTCTCGCTGCAGGTCTTAAGTAAACTCAAGGATGTCCTTAAATGTCCCTTTCTAAAGCAGTGTACACTGTATTAGAATATATGTTTACTTAATGAGATCATTCCATTACAGAAAATGTGCTCTTATTTCTAGCCAAAAATGTGTCTACTGCACATATGACATATTACATTTTCATGTCTTTATGTGGTTTAAGTGTTATGACCTGTGTACATGAAACCACAGAAAACATATGGATCTAAAAAAATACCACAAAAGTCCTTACGACCATCTTTGATATCATCCATGTCAGTCTAATATCACATTGGATGTCATCATCGCTGCAAGGCCTGACTACTTTGAGCATGAGGCTACAGCAGCTTGAAATTAAATTGTGACTAAATAGTTATGCATCTTGATACAATGATGGCCAGGGTGGCAGCTGTTGTGACAAGTCTTCAAAAACTAAATATCCCCTTTCAACAGCCAGAAAGACCACAGCACCATGTAGAAAATGTTAATCACCTTTATTTTGTTTCGTAAAAACAAAATTATTTTTAAGACTAGCTTTAATTAAAATGACCACCGCAATCCTGTTCGAGACTAACAATGTGGTGAAAAGTACTGAACCGTTGACCAATGTGTTGGGAGTTTAAGTGAGCAAGCAAGTCTGATAAGGACTGCATCCTTGGGACATTTCAAAATACACAAGTCTCTGGTTGACGGGATAGTGTTTGAAATGATAGGTCTTCGTAGCTAGAAGTTAAAACATCAGAGAAGTCGCCTTAGTTTCTTAATTGCAGTTCCAATCCTTGTATGGGGTCTCAAGGGGAAGATCAATCAGTTTGCCTCGTTCTTTGATGCTTCGTCAAAATTCTCCACCAGGTCTGAAGAGAAGAGGAAAACAAAGGATGGTTTTACAGGTTGAAATTACGTAATGTTTCCTCTGAAGTGTCTGAAATACTTCCCTTGCAAATGGAATCATCCTTACCTGGGACATCATCGTCTTCTTCTTCAATATCTTCTGCTTTAGGCGTTTTGCTGTCAAGCACTGCAATAAAAAATATATACAGTTGAAGTCAGAAGTTTACATACACCTTGGCCAAATACATTTAAACTTTTCACAACTCCTGACATTTAATCTTAGAAAACATTCCCTGTCTCTAGGTTAGCTACGATCACTTTATTTTAAGAATGTGAAATGTCAGAATAATAGTAGAGAATGATTTATTTCAGCTTTTATTTCTTTCATCACATTCCCAGTGGGTCAGAAGTTCACATATACTCAATATTTGGTAGCATTGCCTTTAAATTGTTTATCTTGGGTCAAACGTTTCAGGTAGCCTTCCACAAGCTTCCCACAATAAGTTGGGTGAATTTTGGCCCATTCCTCCTGACAGAGCTGGTGTAACTGAGTCAGGTTTGTAGGCCTCCTTGCTCACACATGCATTTTCAGTTCTGCCCACAAATTCTCTATAGGATTGAGGTCAGGACTTTGTGATTGCCACTCCAAAACCTTGTCTTTGTTGTCCTTAAGCCATTTTGCCACAACTTTGGAAGTATGCTTGGGGTCATTGTCCATTCGGAAGACCCATTTGCGACCAAGCTTTAACTTCCTGACTGATGTCTTGAGATGTTGCTTCAATATATCCACATAAATTTAATTCCTCATGATACCATCTATTTTGTGAAGTGCACCAGTCCCTCCTGCAGCAAAGCACCCCCACAACATGCTGCCACCCCCATGCTTCACGGTTGGGATGGTGTTCTTCAGCATGCAAGCCTCCCCCTTTTTCCTCCAAACATAATGGTCATTTTTGTTTCATCAGACCAGAGGACATTTCTCCAAAAAGTACACTCTTGGTCCCCATGTGCAGTTGCAAACCGTAGTCTGGCTTTTTAATGGAGGTTTTAGAGCATTGACTTCTTCCTTGTTGAGCAGCCTTTCAGGTTATGTCGATATAGGACTCGTTTTACTGTGGATATAGATACTTTTTCCTGAGGTCTTGGCTGATTTCTTTTGATTTTCTCATGATGTCAAGCAAAGAGGCACTGAGTTTGAAGGTAGGCCTTGAAATACATCCACGGGTAAACCTCCAAACGATCCAAATTATGTCAATTAGCCTAACAGAAGCTTCTAAAGTCATGACATCATGTTCTGGAATTTTCCAAGCTGTTTAAAGGCACAGTCAACTTAGCGTATGTAAACGTCTGACCCACTGGATTTGTAACAGTGAATTATAAGTTAAATAATCTGTCTGTAAGCAGTTGTTAGAAAAATTACTTGTGTCATGCACAAAGTAGATGTCCTAACTGACTTGCCAAAACCATAGTTTGTTAACAAGAAATTTGTGGAGTGGTTGAAAAGTGATATTTAATGACTCCAACCTAAGTGTATGTAAACTTCCGACTTCAATTGTATATATAGTAAGCATCAAGACGCTCCTCAGGTCTCAAAATAATCCCCAGTGCACGCCGTAACAGAATTTCCTTTTGCAACAAAAATCGAGAGCTTCTATTTGACACATTTTGCTTGGTCCCTCCCCGTTTTGTCCCGGTTGGTTCCTTGTGAATATACCCCAGCCCTAACCTAATGATTTTACATGAGGGCCAACCCACCTTGTCGAGGGAACTGCTCTGCTAGTTTGCGCAGGCTGGTGAGGCTGTCGGCGCCCAGCTGGCTGAGGATGCCCGGCAGCATCTCCGTGAGCTGCTTGGTCTCGGCATGGCCGGTGATAGCGAAAGTGTTGGCCGACAGAGATGCCTGCACTTTGGGGTTGTTGAAGTGGATCACTGAGCCGTCATCCTTGATCATGTTTACCTGGTGACAGTAAGAGGGCTCACTTCAAAATTATATTCCAAGTTTGGTCACCAAAGCCATACTAAGCTGCAGTCCAAGCAAGAGACTTCAACATCTACAGTGCCTTCAAAAAGTATTCACACCCCTTGACCTTCTCCAGATTTTGGGGTGTTATAGTTTGAATTCAAAATGGATTCAATTGAGACAGCGTCACTGGTCTACACACTATACCGCATAATGTCAAAGTGGAACTGTGTTTTTAGAAACGTTTCCAACTGTATTAAAAATGAAAAGCTGAAATGTCTTGAGTCAATAAGTATTCAACCTCCGTTATAGCAAGCCTAAATAAGTTAAGGAGCAACGATTTACAAGTCACATAAGTTGCATGGACTCACTGTGTGCAATAAAAAGGTTAAACATGATTTCTGAATGACTCATCTCTGTACCCCACACATACAATTATCTGTAAGGTCCCTCAGTCAAGCTTCAAACAGATTCAACCACAAAGACATTGAATATCCCTTTGAGCATGGTGAAGTTCTTTGTATCAATACACCCAGTCACTACAAAGATACAGGCGTCCTTCCTAACTCAGTTGACGGTAAGGAAGAAAAGCGTTCAGGGATTTCACTATGAGGCTAATGGTGACTTTAAAACAGTTACAGAGTTTAGTGGCTGTGATAGGGGAGAACTGAGGATGGATAAAACATTGTAGTCACTCCACAGTACTAACCTAATTGATAGAGTGAAAAGAAAGCCTGTACAGATTTTTTTTTTTTATATTCCAAAACATGCATCCTGTTTGCAACAAGGCACTAAAGTAATACTTAAAGAATATGGCAGAGCAAGTCACTTTTTTCCTGAATATAAACTATTCCAATACATTACTGAGTACCACTCTCCATATAGTGGTGGCTGCATCATGTGATGGGTTTGATCGTTCAGGATGAAAAACCCCACAAAAAAACAGAATAGAGCTAAGCACAGGCAAAATCCTAGAGGAAAACCTGGTTCAGCCTGCTTTCCACCAGACACCTTTCAACAGGACAATAACCTAAATCACAAGGCCAAATCTACACTCTAGTTGCTTACCAAAAAGACAGTGAATGTTCATGAGTGGCCAAGTTACAGTTGACTTAACTCTACATGAAAATATATGGCAAGACCTGAAAATGTTTGTCTAGCAATGATCAACAACCAATTTGACAGAGCTTGAAGAATTTTGAAAATAATAGTACGCAAATGTTGCTCAATCCAGGAGTGGAAAGCTCTTAGACTTACTGCAAAAGGTGCTTCTACAAAGTATTGACTCAGAGGTGTGAATACTTATGTATAGGAAATATTCTTTCTTTCATTTTCAATATATTTCCAAAAGTATGGTTTTCACTTCGTCGTTATGGGCCATTTTGTGTAGATTGGTGAGAAAACCTCCTAATTGAATCCATATTGAATTCAGATTGTAACAAAAAAAAAGTGGAATAAGGGGTATGAATACTTTCTTTAAGATGACAAAATGTATAATGGTAGCAGTGTTTACCTCCTCAATACCAGCAATGTTGTTGACAGCTAATTTCTTTAACGAACTCTGAAGTTTTTTGTCGTCGGCTGTTGCCGTCCTGTGTACGACCTTCTTCTTCCTACGTGCAGAGCCCTGTAAACAACACAGAGAGATATAAGAATGTACACCAATAGAGGTTAAATAAAGCAGTGGTGTGCCCAGTGCTCTGCCAACCTATCAGGAGTATCGGAAACCATACGGCTGATGATTAAAAATAAAACATTTGCAAATATATAACATAGAAGTAGTAGGCCTATATTTCATTATAAACATGTCACCTTAAATGACTAAAATAATGTGCCATTTTAAACAACTTTTAGTCTATATTGTCATTTGATAAAAATGTATTATATAGGTCTAACTCATCAAGATTGACTTGATTTAATACACATTTCAGAGGCACATTCAACAGGACACAATGTTTTTGGAATGTTCAGATAGACACGTTAATGTATAACAAACATGCCTCCAACATGTAGAAAAGGGATGTCCAACTTTGATGGGGGTGGGGGATGGGACAAAAAAAACACCCCATGAGGGGCCAGAGTGGCTCAAGTGTCTGTGTACCCACATCCATACCCACACATGCAGACAGAGCTGGCCCTAGCCTTTTGGGGGCCCTAAGCTAAATTGAGTGACTGACAAGAGAAAGACTGCTGATGCATAAGCAAACTTTGAATTTGAAGCCAATAGTAGTTGAGACCATGACAGAATTGTGCAGCAAACCCCATAATCACAACGTTTTTCAACTTTTCATACAAAACAGTTTCTATTGAAATAGAGTTAGCAAAATGACATTGCACAAGCAGCACCACAGATATTGCCATGAGCATGATGCAAGACTTCACTCTCAAACAGTATCTGCGCATGTACATGGGCTCTCTTCAAACTTCTATAGGTAGGCATGGGACCAAAACAGTGGATAAGTTTAGCCTTGCGCTCCAATGCACTTAGTTGTTGCGGAAATTGACCCACTATGCTGTTTACTTAGCGCATCTACGTCATATCACTGACTACCTTTAAACATTGCACACCATTCTGTCCTGCTGAACGCACCCCATGTACTTCCTGTTGAATCTCTAAATAGGGAAATTAGCTTACCTTTCCTCCTATCCGGACCTGGGCTTGAAGTTTTGCTAATTTTTCTTGGTTCATGTTTCTACCTGGAAAAAATGACAGATGAGTAGAAGTTAAACTAAAACATGTAAACTAGCAACTGAACTGTTTTCAAGTGGAGGCATATGGGTTGTTATCTTGTCAATTATCTACACTAGTATCAGAACAATTTGCTCCAGATGACCAGTTTCATCCATAATTTGACTGGAAGTATTATGGATTGCGTCAACATACATCTGCTGCCAAGCCAACTAGCCGAGAAACGCTCAGAGAATGTAGTTCAGCATTCCTCACTTAACTAGCTGCTAGCTATGATAGCCAGCTAACAACTGTACACGCCAGGGAACCTCAATATGCGAGCTAGTTAACCACATTTGTCAAGAGGGCGTTGTTATTAGCTATCTAACTTTAACGACCAACGGAGAACAGTGAAACAAAGAACATAACTACAATTTCAATAACGAGCCTAATCCACATGCGACATCTTTCACAAAAGGGATGCTGTCTGTTGAAGACGCAAACAAATAGCTAGATATAGCCAGGCTAACCAGACAGACTAGCACGCTAACACGAGCCAGTTAACAAAATGAAAACAGTGGATTTGCTGGGTATCCTATGAAGTGTCATTGCCTCTTTTCATCTAAGGTACATCAATCCCAGTCAAATATCAAACACACACGTAATTGTTTACCATAAAACCACTCTAAAATGGACGTAAAAACAATATACCAGACCTGATCCACAAATATCCGAGGAAACATGCGGCAACGAAAGATAGGAGGATATGACGAAGATCTTCTTCTATGGTATATTGGCGATCGCACAACGGAATGTGCATTCCGCCACCTACTGTGCGGGATGGAAACAGGATTCCCAAAAATGTAACAAAATACAAAAATAAACGACCAAACTAAAATAAATAAACTGAACTAAATCACAAAACTTTTCTAATCTAAACTAATCTGTTCTTAACTGACTTGCCTAGTTAAATATACTTTTTCTAAAGTAAAATCCTTAAATCCCAAAAACCAGGAGTGGTCTTCATCAAACTAAGACAACTCCTGGTCTGACAGACTCCACTTTTTCCAGCGCATACTTCACTATTTCGACACCTCAAATAGGTCTCCTACATATGCATCCCAACAAGAAGTGATTCATTAACATTCATATTCTCCACTCCAATTTTAGTCAATTTCCTTTTTGTTCCAGTTTTCGATACTAGTGTTGTCCATTCATAACATTAATCTTCACAAACTTTGCCCGACGCGCTGCTTAATTCGAACTCATCATCCAATCCGCTGTCTTCGACTGACCCATTTCTTCTTCTTCGAGTGGTTTTCCAGCCGCCTGGACGCTTTGTTGCGTATTGCCATTGAGTTTCTAAACCCAGAAGCGCAACATTGCAAGACTTCCGGGAAACAGCTTGCGAAAATAGACCAAATATCCAAGCCGGTGTTTGAGGAGTAAATGAGAGAAGTGAACAAATATTTTTCTCGAAATCTGAAGGCACAACCTAGATTCGAGCAAACGGCCTAAGTAGTTGAACATGTTATTACTCCAACCTTGTGAAAGTGACAAACTGACGTGTTTTCAATGTGCTTGCACATGCGCAGTTCGGGGCGAGACGACCGTTAGAGCCGATGACGTGTGGCCAATAGCTTATCTAGCCAATGGCTGCATTCTAAAAACTGAAAAGACACACCCTCTCCCTTCAAATTAAGTGGACACTTCCAGTGCTGCAAATTTAGCAATTTTGTTGCTAGATTTAGCAACATTTCAGACTACCTTGGCAACTTTTTTCCCCCCAAACAGCACCTAGCAACAAATTGAGCTACTTTTAAAACGTTTTTGGAACTTTTAGTAACTTTTGAAAAGTGACTCAAACGCTAAAATGCACGCATTTTCCCTCTAAATGACAAAAAAACGATTTTGTCTGTCACACACTCAGTCACAACACACGTGCCTGGCTGCAAAAGTGCATTGTGAGTGACGTCAGCAGCAGGCCAGCAGCAATTTCAGTTAATTGCAAATCATTGTTGGCCGACTGCAGCAGCAGCACGAGAGCCAAACCCAGTGAATATAGTTGGTCATGAATGTTTGATCTTGAACAGAACTTACAACATCAATCAACATGTCTCAATCACAATTGTACAGCCAGAAGTACAGAAAAGAGTGAGAGTCTGTACCTGAACAAATGCAAAATCATATTTTTTTGCCGAGATGATTAGTCAATTTGAGTAACGTTATTGTGTATTCTACGTAATGACACAGTTTTTATGTTATCACGAAATGACATTACAACGTCATTTAGCAACAAATCAACCTGCCTCTAGCAACTTACCCTGAAAATTAGTTGGCAACACTGGACACTTCTGATGATGTGTCTTGACGTCTGAGGAGTTTACGCTTGCAGGGCAGAAATTCCTTCATCCCGCGACGATTGTGTTTTCAGCCATCGGAAGCTTTATATGAGCTACAGTCAATTATGATTGCATGTCTACTTATATTAACTATATAATGATTAATATGCGCCTACTGTATGATAGCTAGCAAATTAACTGACTAACGTTAGCCTGCCTAGCTAGAACTTCTGAAGAAAGGAAATGTTTTATTTCTACAATTTCCAAAAGATAACCAAAAAAAAACATCAACACTTTTACGAGATGTGTTTGTGCATTAGTAGCACAGTTTCTAACTTATTTACATTCCTTTGAACTTACACTTGTATGTTGATTCCATGTTGAGGTTTAAAGTTTTGGCAGACTTTCCTTTCAGGCCCGAAGTGAACGTAATTGTACACTCGCAAACTCCATTAAAAACGAGGGCTGAGGGCTTACGTTGCAAACTTTCCTTGCTTGGCTAATCATTTGAACCGACGGCTGCGGGGATTCCCCCAAGGGCTGAGGGTTTAGGGCCAAGGGCTGTCAACTTTGAGTTTGGAATGCAGCCAATGTCTCCAAGACATTGCCTACAAGTGTGATTGGGGATTTCTATTGGAAAAGCAGTTTTAGCCTATATTTATACATTTTTGGGGGGTATTGCTGTCTTTAAAAGTTTAAAAGTGCATTTCACATATGTTCCCAAAAAAAGGGGAAAAGAGAGATGGGGAAACTCATTAACCCTTCTACCGTGATACACAGGGGGACCTGTCAGAAAAAAAAACATTTTGAAAAGCTTTGTGTGTTAAAACACAATCAAACAGAACTATTCTAACAAGTCTCTATAAATCACTTCCTCATAGCGGCAAATTAATTTGAACTTCCTTTTTATTACCTGTCAACATAGTCTAGGCCTACTTCCAAAACACTTCAAATTCACAGTTTGAACATAAAAGGCAATTTGTAGAAAAATGTATATAATTTAGTTTATACTAAAGGGATCATTGAACTTGTAGCCTATATTGTTTTTCAAGTAGGAAAGAGCAGATATAGCAATACAAAGTTTCAACAATACAATGAATGGTGAAAATCGTATGGAAATTAAAACACAATACTGATCTTTGGCATGCATATTGTTGGCATGATGGTTAACACAAACACAACATCTGCACATTTTATTTGGGATCGGAAAACACTTCCAGGCCATGTTTCAACACAGATGAGGCATTTACAGACAAGTTATACTGCAGTGACTTGATATATGTTACACTGCACCGATGTGACTTTCATTGGATACCTTTGCACATTCTGTTTCAGCTGTATACATAGTCTATAAATATACGTAATGTGATGTCAACACGGTTTAAGTAAACACTGTTACGTTAAATTAAATCCTTTTAAAACCACTGAAAGGATAGAGGTGATCTACTCATCATCAGATGAGCTAAACTGACTGCGCTGTAAGTGGTAAGCCGGCTGAGCACCCATGGTGAGAGAATCACTTCTAAAAATGTCTTAATACAGAAAATGTGTTGTACAAAAAGTACAACACTTTATAAAAAAATATATATACCTTTTAGTCAATTAGCAGACGTTCTTGTCCAGGCGACTTACAGTTAGTGCATTCGTCTTAAGACAGCTAGGTGGGACATCCACATAACACAGGCATAGGGGGATTATTTAAGATACTGTTTGAAGTGGAAGGGTTTCAGATGTTTTCAAAAGATGGGCAGGGACTCTTCTGTCCTAGCTTCAGGAAGAAGCTGGTTCCACCATTGGGTTGCCAGGACAGAGGAAGTGTTGGACTGGGCTGAGAGGGAGCTGCCCTCCCGTAGGGGTGGGTAGGGCCAATAGACCTGAGGTATCAGAACGGAGTACTCTCAGTTAGAACAGACAGACACATGAATTTCAAATGTGTCAAAAACACATTTTTCATCAGTCCACAGTACCGCAGCAGGTCAAAGAGAAGAGGCCAACCATCTGCAAGACACAACAGCAACCTCAACGGCCGGGCCAGCCAGAAAAGTCTCTTAAGAATTCAAAACCCATATTTTCACGTGGTAACAATGGCATAGCTGCCATATTGGGATTCCAGAAGACTGTGAAACAGAACTATTAGCTTCAACGGAGGAACACCCGCTGAGTTGATGTTTCAAATTGCCTGGCACTCTCTCACTGACTGATAGCGAGCTTGAAACAGAGCTTGAAACAATCAATTGGCCTTGTCATTCTGCACAGGCTCTAAGGGCTCTGGGGACCTCGAGAGTAGCAGATGTCTTTAGTTCTGAGCACCTGCATCTATCATAATACTGCTGAAAATCACAGTGAAGACTCAAGAAAACAACATTGACAGCTAGTGCGGATTGCAGAGTTCATCCTTTCAAGGTCAGGTGGTGCTGTAGGTTAGCTAGAAACAACAGTCAATGAGGCTAACTCAGGGGTCCATATTCGTCCAGGCATTAATTGTGTGTCAATGATATGCAACATGCCTGTTGCTAGGTTCTGTGTGCCTCATGAATGTGCAATACACTGTGTGCACAATTATTAGGCAAATTTAATTCCTCAGTATTAATTTTATTGTTGAACAAACACATCGCTCTTAGTCAATCCAAAATGTTATTGAACCTCTAACCTGAATGTTTAACAAAGGAAATCTGAGTTTTGTTTTTCTCAGGGTAATATGTAAGTGGGCACAATTATTAGGTAACTATTAGTGTGCAGAATTATTAGGAAACTAAATAACAAAAATCATTTCTCCCAACACACTTGCTTATTCTACATTTTTAGAGTAAGTGTAACAAATAATTAACAAAAAAATGTCAATTAAATAAAAATGTTGGCCTTTCAAAAATATTACGTAACCAATATAGCCACCCATCTTTTCAATAACTGCCATGAGCCTTCTATCCATGGAACCTGTCAGTTTCTTGATCTGTTCACTATCAACTTTCGCTGAAGCAGCAACTACAGCCTCCTAAATGCTGTTCAAAGAGTTGTGTTGTCTTCCGTCACTGTAAATCTCATGTTTGAGAAAGGCCCCCAAGTTCTCAATATGATTTAAGTCAGGTGAGGAAGTGGGCCAGGTCATTATTCGGCAATCTTTGAGGCCCTTGCTGGCTAGCCAAGCAGTGGAGTACTTGGATCCATGTGATGGAGCATTGTCCTGCATATAGATCACAGCCTTCTTGAATGCTGAGGACTTCTTCCTGTACCACTGCTTGAAAGAATATTCCAGAAACTGGCAGTAGGTTTGGGAGTTAAGTTTCAGTCCATCTTCAACCCAAAAAGGTCCAACTACCTCATCTTTAATGATAGCACCCCATACCAGTACCCCTCCTCCACCTTGTCTGACTCAAAGTGGTGCCCTGTGTCCATTACTGATCCAGCCATGGTTCCATCCATCTGGTCCTTCAAGAGTCACTCTCATTTCATCTGTCCATAAAACCTTTGACAAATCTGTCTTCAGGTATTTCTTTGCCCAATCTTGACGCTTCAACTTGTGAATCTTATTCGGTGGTGGTGGTGTTTCAGCCTTCTTGACCTTGGCCATGTCTCTGAGCACTTGACACCTTGTACTTCTGGACACACCAGGTAGGTTGCAGTTCTGGAATATGGTGGCACTGGAGGATAATGGGTTCCTGGTAGCTTGACGTTTAATTCTTCTCAGTTCTGGAATATGGTGGCACTGGAGGATAATGGGTTCCTGGTAGCTTTATGTTGAATTCTTCTCAGTTCTGGAATATGGTGGCACTGGAGGATAATGGGTTCCTGGTAGCGTGACGTTTAATTCTTCTCAGTTCTGTAAAAAGGTGGCACTGGAGGATAATGGGTTCCTGGTAGCTTGACGTTTAATTCTTCTCAGTTCTGGAATATGGTGGCACTGGAGGATAATGGGTTCCTGGTAGCTTGACGTTTAATTCTTCTCAGTTCTGGAACATGGTGGCACTGGAGGATAATGGGTTCCTGGTAGCTTGATGTTTAATTCTTCTCAGTTCTGGAACATGGTGGCACTGGAGGATAATGGGTTCCTGGTAGCTTGATGTTTAATTCTTCTCAGTTCTGGAACATGGTGCCACTGGAGGATAATGGGATCCTGGTAGCTTGACGTTTAATTCTTCTCAGTTCTGGAACATGGTGGCACTGGAGGATAATGGGATCCTGGTAGCTTGACGTTTAATTCTTCTCAAGTCTTTTGCAGTTAATTTGCGCCCTTTCTTCTCTATGCGTTTTTTTTGCGCCCCAGTTGACTATTCGCGACAAAACATTTTATTGTCCGGTGGTCACGCCTCAATAGTTTAGCTATTTCAAGAGTGTTGCATCCGTCTGAAAGGCATTTTACAATTTTTGACTTTTCGGTGTCAGTTAAACCTCTTTTTTGGCCCATTTTACTTGAGGTAATAAAGCTGCCTAATAATTATGCACACCTTGATGTAAGGTGTTATTCACTTTCGCCACACCCTCCCTCATTACACAAATACATATCACCTAAAAATGATTCAATCCAATAAGTTTATATGGTTTGGAGTTGGAAAATGTGCATAGAAATAATGAGAAGATCAGAATACTCACTTGCCTAATAATTGTGCACGCAGTGTACTTCCTATGCTCATCCAAAAACCAAACTTGTCTGGTTCCTTAGCTTTAACACCTATACATCAATGTGCTGCTGCTGCAACCTCCAAACCACCCTTCACCCAGGACCAAGGCTCTCTCTGATCAGATGCCCCATCCAGGAGTTCAGGTGATGGGCTTGATCATGATGTTAGGTAGGCCTCCAACATCTCCACTCAAGCAGAAGCAGTCTGGCTTAATGCTGATGGAGGTGCTGCTGATCTTACCAGAGCCCTTCAGTGTGCTGCATTTCCAGTGGTGGAGGATGTGGGAGTGGGCTTTGGTGCCCCAGCAGCAGTGTCCACCAGGAAAAGCTTCTAGATGATGGCCTTCTTCAGAAGGATATACAGTGCCTTGCGAAAGTATTCGGCCCCCTTGAACTTTGCGACCTTTTGCCACATTTCAGGCTTCAAACATAAAGATATAAAACTGTATTTTTTTGTGAAGAATCAACAACAAGTGGGACACAATCATGAAGTGGAACGACATTTATTGGATATTTCAAACTTTTTTAACAAATCAAAAACTGAAAAATTGGGCGTGCAAAATTATTCAGCCCCTTTACTCTCAGTGCAGCAAACTCTCTCCAGAAGTTCAGTGAGGATCTCTGAATGATCCAATGTTGACCTAAATGACTAATGATGATAAATACAATCCACCTGTGTGTAATCAAGTCTCCGTATAAATGCACCTGCACTGTGATAGTCTCAGAGGTCCGTTAAAAGCGCAGAGAGCATCATGAAGAACAAGGAACACACCAGGCAGGTCCGAGATACTGTTGTGAAGAAGTTTAAAGCCGGATTTGGATACAAAAACATTTCCCAAGCTTTAAACATCCCAAGGAGCACTGTGCAAGCGATAATATTGAAATAGAAGGAGTATCAGACCACTGCAAATCTACCAAGACCTGGCCGTCCTTCTAAACTTTCAGCTCATACAAGGAGAAGACTGATCAGAGATGCAGCCAAGAGGCCCATGATCACTCTGGATGAACTGCAGAGATCTACAGCTGAGGTGGGAGACTCTGTCCATAGGACAACAACCAGTTGTATATTGCACAAATCTGGCCTTTATGGAAGAGTGGCAAGAAGAAAGCCATTTCTTAAAGATATCCATAAAAAGTGTCGTTTAAAGTTTGCCACAAGCCACCTGGGAGACACACCAAACATGTGGAAGAAGGTGCTCTGGTCAGATGAAACCAAAATTGAACTTTTTGGCAACAATGCAAAACGTTATGTTTGGCGTAAAAGCAACACAGCTGAACACACCATCCCCACTGTCAAACATGGTGGTGGCAGCATCATGGTTTGGGCCTGCTTTTCTTCAGCAGGGACAGGGAAGATGGTTAAAATTGATGGGAAGATGGATGGAGCCAAATACAGGACCATTCTGGAAGAAAACCTGATGGAGTCTGCAAAAGACCTGAGACTGGGACGGAGATTTGTCTTCCAACAAGACAATGATCCAAAACATAAAGCAAAATCTACAATGAAATGGTTCAAAAATAAACATATCCAGGTGTTAGAATGGTCCAGACCTGAATCCAATCGAGAATCTGTGGAAAGAACTGAAAACTGCTGTTCACAAATGCTCTCCATCCAACCTCACTGAGCTCGAGCTGTTTTGCAAGGAGGAATGGGAAAAAATGTCAGTCTCTCGATGTGCAAAACTGATAGAGACATACCCCAAGCGACTTACAGCTGTAATCGCAGCAAAAGGTGGCGCTACAAAGTATTAACTTAAGGGGGCTGAATAATTTTGCACGCCCAATTTTTCAGTTTTTGATTTGTTAAAAAAGTTTGAAATATTCAATAAATGTCGTTCCACTTCATGATTGTGTCCCACTTGTTGTTGATTCTTCACAAAAAAATACAGTTTTATATCTTTATGTTTGAAGCCTGAAATGTGGCAAAAGGTCGCAAAGTTCAAGGGGGCCGAATACTTTCGCAAGGCACTGTAGACCCAGGGGTCCTAGGATCTGGTTCCAGGTGGCCATGCATTACTGCCAGTAGCAGGGATGCGGGTGCTCATCATGATGACAATGACCTACGGTGGTAAATATAGGACATTATGTGAGACAGAATGTAAGTCTAATAAAGTGTTTCTCAACTCCAGTCCTCAAATACCCCAACAGCACACATTGTTTTGTAGCCCCGGACAAGCACATCTGATCCAACTTGTTAACAAATCATCAAGCCCTAAATTAATTGAACCAGGTGTTTGTCTGGGGCTACAACAGAAATGTGTGCTGTTGCGGGTAGTCGAGTACTGCAGTTGGGAAACACTCAGTGGCAACCCATCATTCAGGGCAGGATGGACTGAGCCCCAGCTCTTTTGAGAAACATTTTTAGCCCAAAAATAATATATAAAAATGTGTGTGTGTGTGTGTGTGGGGGGGGGGGGGGCTTGCCTGTGTTGCATGCTATTTTGGCATTGATTCATGTCACATATCAGTTTGCAAACAATGTAAAAAAATATATATATTTGATTGAGTTAATAAAGCTGCATACAAACACGGTCTCTTTTTTGTTTTCTTGAGTGAGGCAGCTCCAAAATGCAGGTGTTTCAGCCGAGCTCGGTGCTTTCTGTGATGGTGGGGCTAGCCAGCAGAAAATAGGAGCATTGCGCCGTGATTGGCTCAGTGCTCTGTCACTCATGGGGACCTTACGCAATCGCCAAGCTTAAGTCCTTAGAAAGGGTGGACATCCAACATTTCAGCCCTTTGGGTCCCGCCATAGAGTTATATTACAAGTTCCTTTCCAAGAAGGCTCAAGGTCATTAGCCACAGAAATTACGTCAAATCACGTTATATGTACAGTAGCTTTGATTGGACTGATCATGTCAACATCTTACTTTCACAATTTTAGCTAGCAGTCATCTTGAATCAAGTCTACTGGCAAATCCTTTTTAATTTTTGTCATATGAAGAGAAAGAATGAGGAGAAAAAATAGAAAAACGTATTGCTGCTCATCGGCCATTGGACATAAACATTACACAACAATTTGGAGATCACAAATTCAACAATGAGTGGTTTATAAGGAATCGGTGACAGTGGCTAACTGCAAGCATTGCAACAGGGAAGTCGGGAATAAACAGCTCAAACTGGGAAAATATGTTTTGAATGGTCATTCATTGATGACAAAATTTGGACTATTTTCACCAATGTGGTATTGTAAACACATCGTTCCTGGCCGGTGTGTGCTTGTTACTAACTTTTTTTGTACAGCTTTGACAGTGCTACAAATAGTAGTGGTTGCGCTTGGCTTGCACGTTCAAATTCAGCACACACAACACTCTATAATAGAATTGTGATATTTTGACGTGTCAAATTAAAAGCTTATTCAACGCGTCAAATAGTGTTATATGACATGTATCTTTTTTGACACAAAGACCCAAATGGCGTTCAATGTGCCTCACACTAATAATTTGATCTATTTTCACCTCTTAATTGCATATACTGTTCTAACTTGGTGGTGCACATGTAGCCTATAACCTGTTTTAGAGAAATGTAATCATCGAATATTGTAAGAGCTTTCAATGTCTGCTTATATGCCCCCTTTATTTATCCTATTGGTCTGACTTGGTGTACAGGGAGAACACTAAGAACTGCCCATGTTCTGAATTTTGTTGCTGTACATTTCAAAAGTGCTGAACAAATAGTTATATTGACAAACATCCGTCCTAGCTCACTCATGTCTTAATCGAAATTACGGATTGTTTCTTATCCGCTGGTCGTCCCCTTATGCCATAGTTTGTACATCTCAATTGTTAGAAGAAACCACATTTGATTAAGCAGGTCAGCCATATCAGCTATGTTTTTTTTAAGGCAGTAAATGAGGCTGACAGACAAGGCTCCGCTGATAGCCAGGTGTAGCAGTGGTAAGGTGTTGGGACTGCTTTTGGGACAGCTTTATGTAGTCCCTAACAGTTTGTGGGCACGGTTTGTGACCGTTACAGTGCAATTAATGTATAGTTTAGTGTTGTGTAGTAGCTTTGCTGGCATGCATCCCCCACAGAGTTCCTCTGTCCAGTGTTCTTTTATTTTTATTGGCCAGTCTGAGAGATGGCTTTTTCTTTGCAACTCTGCCTAGAAGGCAAAGCATCCCGGAGTCGCCTCTTCACTGTTGACGTTGAGTCTGGTGTTTTGCGGGGACTATTTAATGAAGCTGCCAGTTGAGGACTTGTGAGGCATTTGTTTCTCAAACTAGACACTAATGTACTTGTCCTCTTGCTCAGTTGTGCACCGGGGCCTCCCACTCCTCTTTCAATTCTGGTTAGGGCCAGTTTGCACTGTCCTGTGAAGGGAGCGTTGTACGAGATCTTCAGTTTCTTGGCAATTTCTCGGAATAGCCTTCATTTCTCAGAACAAGAATAGACTGACGAGTTTCAAAAGAAAGTTCTTTGTTTCTGGCCATTTTGAGCCTGTAATAGAACCCACAAATGCTGACGCTCCAGATACTCAACTAGTCTAAAGAAGGCCAGTATTATTGCTTCTTTAAATCAGAACAACAGTTTTCAGCTGTGCTAACATAATTGCAAAGGGTTTTCTAATGATCAATTAGGCTTTTAAAATTATAAACTTGGATTAGCTAACACAACCTGCCATTGGAACACAGGAGTGATGGTTGCTGATAATGGGCCTCTGCACGCCTATGTAGATATTCCATTAAACATCTACCGTTTCCAGCTACAATAGTCATTTACAACATTAACAATGTCTACACTGTATTTCTGACCAATTTGATGTTATTTTAATTGACTTTTTTTTTCTTCTTTTCTTTCAAAAACAAGGACATTTCTAAGTGACCCCAACCATTGAACGGTAGTGTATGTCCTCTTGTTTCTCTCTTCTTGACTGGTGGCACATTCATTGCTAACTTACTGATCCTATGATGAAGACTAAGACAGTGATTGTGCAAGTCTGTTGCTACCAAGTATTCATGACTTCAAGGTGATTATACAACATTTCCACATGGAAATGGTGTTTTTCGAAAATGTGCAAAAAAATATGTGTTTTGTCTCGCATAATTTATGGTCCGGGGCCCGGTTTCCCAAAAGCATCTTAAGGCTAAGTTCATCGTTAGAAACTTCATAGGCGTATCGTTAAATCTCAGAGCTCTTTCCCAAAACCATTGTTACTCAAGTTGCACTCAAGTTGTAGAACAGCTAACTGGGTAGTTAGATGCTTCTTTTGCCCTTCGGCGTCACTTCATACACAAGATATTCGCTAAACATAAACATCTGGATTCTGGATCTGTTTCTGTGACTGCCGATAACTTCAGAACCAAGCTGATTACAATACAAAGTTGCCAATGTCTTTGCAATTGTTATAAACAAGCAAAGGGTAAAAAGATGTTTCAAATTAAAACTGAGATGACTGCTTTAAAAGACAAATACATGAAGCTACATAGGCCTATATACTGTATTTAAATCATATTGAAATAAATGTCTCGTTCATACGATTGAGTTCTATTTTGCTAATCGAAGGCTACTGGCAAATTTTGGCCTCAATTTCAGACCTAACAACATGTAAGCAAGGATATGCCAAATATTCAATTTGTGGCATAGCCTAAGCATTAGAATAAGCCTCCTCAATATTAGCAGCCATAGCTGTTAATTTAGTTCTAGGAGCTGATCCGTCGTCAGTATTTAATGTTAAGGTAAGATTTGAATGGAGAACGTGGATCCGAGAGTTGTGGTGGCTTTCTTTCGATCCTACTGTATCAGTATTTACACATGCAATGATTTAAAGTTCTCCCTACGTGGTGTTTTGGGAAACGCATGTGAGTCCTTCGGCCGTTATTGAAGAAAGTATGATATGATACGAATTTGAGCTAGGTTGCTAGGTGGCTAACGTTACCCAGCTGGCTAATGTTAACTAGTCTAGGGTTAAGGGTAAGTGTAGGAATTTGTGTAACGTCGACACAGGGAGTCAGGAAGCAGGTGCAGTTAGTGAGTTTAGATGTGACAGTACATCCCAACGCACAGAATGACGCCGGCCAGGAGGACGGCCCCGAGGGCGAGGAGTGGGCCGGTCCGGATGAAGCAGGTGGAATTTGGACCAAAAACTGGGAGGAGAGCGGGTATGAGGTGACATGCAGGGAGGAGGCAAGGAGGCCTACTCAATAAAATGTCCTGCCGCCTCAGAATCCACTAGAGCTGTAGAAACAATAGATGATGGACAGCCAGCTAGTGAAATCGATACTAAAAAAGGTTTGGCGGAAAGTGATGATGATGGATTACTCACGCCTAACCCAGGAGACGGATGATCACGGGGCCGTCCCTCTGCTCTCGTGGATTCCGGGATGGGACGTTCCGGACACTGTTGAAGCTGGTGCCCCTCCTGGCCACAACAGGAGCAGGGCCCAAACTGTCTCCAACAGCCTCACTCAGCTGCGGGGAGGTGTGGCCCCTACCTCCATGGGTTCAGGCTCTGACGGCCAACGAAGGAGGGAGAGAGGCGATGGGGGTGCCAACGCTCCTGTTGAAGGTTATCTAGACAGAATAGTGTGCAGAGCGCCGGCTCATTCCATCCGCTGGATGCTGCCACTGTCCGAAAGGTGAGGGTATACTCCGTCATTGTCTGGCCATCCTGTCGTAATTGGAGTAGGTACTCACCCTGCTCTCTGCCCTTCGGTGGATGGTCGAAGACCCCCTGAACAAAGCCATGAACCCCTCACAGGAATTCAGCTCCTCCTCCTCTCTCCCAGATGGCCGTAGCCCACTCCAATGCAGGGAAATAACCGTGGCAACCTTGGACCTCTCGGCGGTGGGGGCTCACATCTGGTGAGTGAAATATAGGGAGCACTGGAGTAGGAAGCAACGTCATTTGTATGGAGACCCGTCATATTTGTCTGGGAGTGACAAACGGGCATCACTGACCTTGGCGGACTGTTGGATGGTCTGGGGTGCTGGCTCGCTGGTCTGGTCGACATGTGATAGAGAATCCTCCACCTGTTGGAGGTGGCGCCACTCCGGAAATGTCAAAACCTTGAAGAATGCGGAGGACCTCATCCATAGCTGTTCCCAGTTTTTCCAGCTGGTTATGGGGTTGGCAAAGGACAAGGAAACAAAACCAATACTGCCTGAAGAGTGATGCTAGGGAGTGCTAGATAAAGGGGGAGTAATTAGGATAGTGATGGAGTCCAGGTGTACCTCATAAAGTGGCGCAGGTGTGCGTAATAAGGATTTCCAGGTGTGCATAATGATGGTTTTCCAGGACCGGTGATGTCGAGAGAGGGGGAGCGGGTGTAGACGTGACAGTTAGGTTAAATGGTTAAGGTTAGGGTTATGTTAGGGGAAGGGTTAGCTAAAAGGTTTAAAGTTAGAGTTAGGGGGACTCCCGAGTGGCGCAGTGGTCTAAGGCATTGCATCTGGCCTTGATTGTCCTTAATTTGGCCTTTATTTCAAAGTCCACAGAGGTCTGGTCCAAACATAGACCTCTATAATTGGTTAAGATTTGGTCCAGTCTGATCCGGACCAACCTTGATTTGGCACAAACATAAACATCTAGGATTGATTCAGATTTGGTCCGATCGAGACCAAATCTGAACCAATCCTAGACATCTATGATTCACAAGTTTGAACAGCACAGTACAATAGAGTAATGGTTCTAAAACCTCTACATGGGGACCCCAGACCATTCCATGTAATGAATCTATTTAATAGCTAGCACACCCAATTCAACTTGTCAACTAATCCTCAAGCGCTTGAATAGCTGGATCAGATCTACAGCAAAATTGTGAAACGTCACGGGGTCCCTGAGAAGAGGTTTGAGAACCACTGCAGTAGAGCACAGCAAACTGCAATACATTACAGTAAAACAAGTAGAGAAAGTCTTTTCAACATTCATTCAGAACCAAAAATGAACCAGATTTCAAAGTCCGGAAAATTTTCAACATCAGGAAAATAAATATCTTAAACTTCCTGAAAAGACGTATACACACCTTTCATTCAGAACCTAAAATGTACCTACATATTAAATGTCAGGAGTTGTGAAAAACTGAGTTTAAATGTATTTGGCTATGGTGCATGTAAACTTCCGACTTCAACTGTATATACATTATTAAAACTCATTTTTCAACCACTACACACATTTCTTGTTAGCAAACTATAGTTTTGGCAAGTCGGTTAGGAGTTCTACTTTGTGCATGACACAAGTAATTTTTCCAACAATTGTTTACAGACAGATTATTTCACTTATAATTCACTGTATCACAATTCCAGTGGGTCAGACGTTTGCATACACTAAGTTGACTGTGCCTTTAAACAGCTTGGAAAATTCCAGAAAATTATGTCATGACTTCAGAAGCTTCTGTTAGGCTAATTGACATCATTTGAGTCAATATGAGTTGTACCTGTGGATGTATTTCAAGGGCTACCTACAAACTCAGTGTCTCTTTGTTTAACATCATGGGAAAATCAAAGAAAATTGTAGACCTACGCAAGTCTGGTTCATCCTTGGGAGCAATTTCCAAACACCTGAAGGTACTACGTTCATCTGTACAAACAATAGTATGCAAGTATTAACACAATGGGACCACGCAGCCGCCATACCACTCAGGAAGGAGACGCGTTCTGTCTCCTAGAGATTAACATACTTTGGTGCGAAAAGTTCAAATCAATCCCAGAACAACAGCAAAGGACCTTGTGAAGATGCTGGAGGAAACAGGAACAAAAGTATCTATTCCACAGTAAAACAAGTCCTATATCGACACATCCCGAAAGGCCGCTCAGCAAGGAAGAAGCCACTGCTCCCAATTCGCCATAAAACAGCCAGACTATGGTTTACAACTGCACATGGGGACAAAGATCGTACTTTTTGGAGAAATGTCCTCTGGTATGATGAAACAAAATTGAACTGCAAGCCTGAAGAACACCATCCCAACCCTGAAGCACGTGGGTGGCAGCATCATGTTGTGGGGGTGCTTTGCTGCAGGAGGGTCTGGTGCACTTCACAAAATAGATGGCATCATGAAGTAGGAAAATGATGTGGATATATTGAAGAAACATCTCAAGACATCAGTCAGATATTTAAAGCTTGGTCGCAAATGGGTCTTCCAAATGGAAAATGACCCCAAGCATACTTCCAAAGCATACAACCAAGTCAAGGTATTGGAGTGGCCATCACAAAGCCCTGACCTCAATCCTATAGAGAATTTGTGGGCAGAACTGAAAAAGCATGTGTGAGCAGGGAGGCCTACAAACCTGACTCAGTTTCACCAGCTCTGTTAGGAGGAATGGGCCAAAATGCTATAGTGCCCCTAACAAAGTCAACTACCCACAAAGACAGGTGGGAAAAAGGGCTGTCTAAGTCTGGTTCCCAATCAGAGACAACGATAGACAGTTGTCCCTGATTGGGAACCATACCCGGCCAAAACAAAGAAATACAAAACATAGAAAATAGAACATAGAATGCCCACCCTACATCACACCCTGACCTAACCAAATAGAGAAATAAAACGGCTCTCTAAGGTCAGGGCATGACATTCTGACCCCCTGGGAATGTGATGAAGCTGAAAAAGCTTAAATAAATAATTATCTTTGCTAATTTTCTGACATTTCACATTCTTAAAATAAAGTGGTGATCCTAACTGACCTAAAACAGGGAATGTTAACTTGGATTAAATGTCAGGAATTGTGAAAAACTGAGTTCAAATGTGTTTAGCTAAGGTGTATGTAAACTTCTGACTTTAATTGTAACTTCAATGTCTGGAAAAGCGTCTTTTAAAAGTAATTTTGCCTAGTGAATTAATATTTTGGCAGCACACATCGATCAGTCAGCGCTAATATGGATTAAAATGACATGAAGAAAATTGCATTTGCAGAGGAGAGAGTTCTGAATTAATGGGTCATAAGGTAAAGGCTGACCTTTTTTCTGCGTGCTCTAACAGCGACATGTCTGTCTCGTATGTTGATCTAGCTAATTAGCATGTGTACACTCACTGCAATGCACATCGGATACACTACTTGCATGTGCATTGGCCAGCTTTAGATTCAACATGGCTAACTGTTTCTTAGCAAGACAGTTTGTTGTATCAGCTACAGTTTGTGTTGTGAGAGGCTAGTTTTGGTAGAGGAAATGTAGGCTAGCTAGCAGTGGTTGCGTTGAAACTGACATCTGGCTGTACATCTGGCTGTAGATAAGTGTCATGGAAATTCTACACAGGGACAGTCAAAGTCAATCTTAAATGAATCATTATTATCAGCGCGCTGGAGCGGTTCCAACCAACTCAATGCACCAAGTACACATGTCGATCAGGAGCTCTACCTGGGGCAAGTTATATTTTTGCATGATTTAGCTTATTCATCATTCATAATTAATTCATCATTAACGTTTTCTTCATTCATGTGACCAACCTATACTGGGTCATGCATGTGACAGACCAATACCTCATAAGGTGTCTTCTCTTTAAGCTGAGACCTTGAATCTGAGATATCCCTTTCTCAAAACAAGGCTCTTCTAAATGCCTACAGACAGCTGTCAGCGGGGCTTTCCATGGTATCGTTGCATCTTTGCTCTAGTCTTCTCACAAGACAAGTGAATAGCCTTCTCTCTATAAGACTATGGGTACCTTTTTATGCATTACTCGCCTTAATTTGAATGTTTTTTTAATATTTTTTTTATTGAATTTATAAAATTCAATTGTTTGCGGATGATTTGTCTCCTTCTGGGCAGCTCACAGTAAGGGTCTCGTAGTCTTATGGTCAGACAGAAATTTCCCACACGCTTTATAAAATGCACCACCGGTTTTCCTTGCAGACCTAGGGCTGTTACGGTGACCGTAATACGCAGCACCGGCAGTCACGAGTCATGACCGAAGTCAAATTTCACATGACCGTTGATTCACGGTAATTAGGTTACTCTATGCACTAGCCAACAGCCATCAAGTCACTAATGACCTCGCACTCAGCACTCTATTGTTCTTCTCATCACTCTGACGTCAATGCAAATGCAAGCGATAATCAAACTTCATGATTGAATTTGAATAATTTGCAGAGATCGCGATAGCAAAAACAATGAAAAACCTTGATTTAACCACGACTTCCCAAATGTACAAAAAAGAGCAGAAGATCTGAGCGGTAACATCAGGTCCAGTTTGTCAATAACAGGTGGAAACTGATTCTAAAACACGGTCATGCAACTGCAGCCGTTTGAGCACATTTTGGATTCTAGTCAAATGCGAGAGGTTGACAATATATGTCAGAGCAAAAACCAAGCCACGAGATCGAAGGAAATGTCTGTAGAGCTCAGAGACAGGATTGTGTCAAGGCACAGATCTGGGGAATGGTACCAAAACATTTCTGCAGCATTGAAGGTCACCAAGAACACAGTGGCCTCCATCATTCTTAAATAGAAGAAGTTTGGAACCACTAAGACTCTTCCTAGAGCTGGCCGCCCTGCCAAACTGAGCAATCGGAGGAGTCGGGCCTTGGTCAGGGAGTTGACCAAGAACCCGATGGTCACTCTGACAGAGCTCCAGAGTTCCTCTGTGGAGATGGGAGAACCTCCAGAAGGACAACCATCTCTGCAGCACTCCACCAATTAGGCCTTCATGGTGGAGCTGCTGATGGAAGCCACTCCTCAGTAAAAGGCACATGACAGCCCGCTTGGAGTTTGCCAAAAGGTACCTAAAGGACTCTCAGACCATGAGGAACAAGATTCTCTGGATTGATGAAACCAAGATTGAATTCTTTGGCCTGAATGCCAAAGGAGGAAAGCCGGCACCATCCCTACGGTGAAGCATGGTGTTGGCAGCATCATGCTGTGGGGATATTTTTCAGTGGCAGGGACTTGGAGACGAGACAGGATCGAGGGAAAGATGAACGGAGCAAAGTACAGAGAGATCCTTGATGAAAACCTGCTCCAGA
Source organism: Oncorhynchus clarkii lewisi (assembly GCF_045791955.1). Taxonomy (NCBI): domain Eukaryota; kingdom Metazoa; phylum Chordata; class Actinopteri; order Salmoniformes; family Salmonidae; genus Oncorhynchus; species Oncorhynchus clarkii. The sequence goes on along the minus strand of NC_092151.1, from coordinate 54,165,650 downwards.
GCGCTCAGGACCTTAGACTGGGGTGAAGGTTCACCTTCCAACAGGACACCAACCCTAAGCACACAGCCAAGACAACACAGGAGTGACTTCGGCACAAGTCTCTGAATGTCCTTGAGTGGCCCAGCCAGAGACCGGACTTGAAACCGATCAAACATCTCTGGAGAGACAGGTGATTTTGGTGCCTTTTTGACTATGGATTATTTTTGACCTGATTTGGTGCCTTTTAGATTTATGGATTATCTTTGACCTGATTTGGTGCCTTTTAGATTCATGGATTATCTTTGACCTTTTCTGATCACTTGAAAATCAGATCTCAGCAATGGTGAGTCCTCTCCTCGTGAAGTAAGGTGTTATATGTTCCTGAGAAGCTGCTCTATAACATGGAATACAAAGTATAACATCAGAACCAACGTTTCATTTTGACCCTTAACACCGTACTCATAGTGCACTGACCTCTGCTCCACTGATGTCTGTAGTTGGAAGGGAAGTGTGACAATAGGGGGTAGCTATCTAATTCTGGTGTCTGGCAATAGGGGGTAGCTATCTAATACTAGCAATCTATTTTCTGTGGTAATAGGCTACAATTTGAACATGACTGATGCTTTGAGAGATGAAGAAACGCTGAAATCAGTAGAACAACATGGTCTCTACTTAGGAGTTATTTTCCCCCAGTGATCACAGCATCCAGTTAGACATAACTGTGAGGGAAAATGTTATTGTCTGAAGAGATGGCCTTGAATTGTACATAGCATCTCCTCTCACTCTATCTTGGTTCGTGCAGGTGACTGTGACCTCCTCCTCAGACCAATTGGCAGTACACCCAGGACATTGAGGAGAAATTTCGATTGAGTTTGAGTCCTTAGTGGTGAAATTTCACAACATAACCATGGCCTCTTTGGGCTGGGTCTCATTTAGGCTGACAACACAACCAACAGAACACCTCAGTAGACTGGAAACAAATGTAATTATTAATCATGATCAATATATTTGCACCAATGAATTACTGCTTTAGAACTTCCACCCATATTCCCCATTACAACTGTAAAATAAATTATTAGCTCAGTGTAATGACTGCAATTTGATTCAGCACAGTGTAAATCAGTGGAGGCTCCTCAGAGGAGGAAGGGGAGAATCTTTCTCCTCAGTGAATTTCAGAAAAATAAAAATAGTAAAAGTTATCCTTTTTAGATAAAACTTTACTAAATATATTCACTTCACCAAATAATTGATTAAAAACACACTGTTTAGCAGTGAAGGTCTACAGCAGCCTCAAAAGCACTCTGTAGGGTAGCTCCATGGTGTAGCCGGAGGACAGATAGCTTCCGTCATCCTCTTGGTACATTGACTTCAATACAAAACCTAGAAGGCTCTTGGTTCTCACCCCCTTCCATAGACTTATACAGTAATTATGACGACTTCCGGAGGACCTTCTCCAACCTATCAGAGCTCTTGCAGCATGAACTGACATGTTGTCCATCCAATCAAATGATCAGAGAATTAATCTAGTACTGAAAGCATAAGCTACAGCTAGCTAGCACTGCAGTGCATAAAATGTGGTGAGTAGTTGACTCAAAGAGAGAGAAAGACAATAGTTGAACAGTTTTCAACAAATTAATTTACTCAAAAAAGAAAGAGAAGCGAGAGAAAGAGATTGAAAAAAAGACAGTTTCACTTACTTAGCTAGAAAATGCAGCTGGCTAGTTTAGTTACTCAAACACCCGTCACAAACAGAGGGATGCTATGTTAGTTACCTGGCTATGACTATCCAACACAACACTGGAACTCTTCCAAGTCAAGGTAAGCTTTTGGATGTATTAATTTCTTGCCGCCGGTGTAACTGCATGATTGTAGTGGGTTTACTAACGCATTAGTTATTTTAGCTATGTTGACTATGACGTTACTTTAGCTAATATGGAGACAACGATGTAGGCTGTGTGTAGTGGTTATGACATGGTTTGGCTAGGAAAGTTTTTTTCACCTGGTCACATACAGCTGTGTTCATTGAAGTCCACAAAGGAAAGGGTGAGAGGAGGAGAGTGCATAGAGGCAAGAATGAATACAACGTGACTGCTATGAAAGTGAATTGTGAAACAAGGATAAAAATACCTGAATTTTTCCCATATAAACTCTCGTTTGCAACTGTTGGACTAATGATTGCACCCTAGATAAGCCAGATGCAGGCAAGAGTGTGCCATGCAGTATTGAATGTGTCACTCTGTCATCACACATTTTTATCTCGACATGTGTGCACCTAAGTTGTAAACTTTCATTCATAGGCTAGGTTGTAGGCTAGGGAAAATTTGAGTATCATGTAGTAGCCTAAACCTATCGATATTACATTGAACTGGCTGAATGGAATATGAATGACAGTCATCCAACATGCTGTAATAGAAATAAGGCCATGCTCATTAAAAATAAATGTGTCCTCCTTTATCATAAACGGCACTGATCGCCACTGGTGTAAATTGCGATAACAGCTTGTCTTTTACGAAGTTCACGTTCAAGTTTGTACATTCACTCACATGTCAGAGAAGGAGTCTTGTGATTTACATTACAAAATAGAGTAAACAAGTTTCAATTCAAAATGCAAGATTAAAGTTGAAAGTGAACAGACAAAGGTTCAACATTCACTTGCTATGAAAGTAACTCAAGTGCTCTGATCAGGGTACGGGAAACGGAGCTGGGAAGAGGCAGCTCGAAGCAACTGTTCACCTGCAACCTTCACCTGCAAGGTGCAAGAGACACAATATAAGATTATACAAAGGGTTCATACGACTCCCATTATATGTAGTAAAATGAAAGCATAATTCTCAGATACCTGTTGTAAGTGTAAGAAGGAAAAAGGCACTCATGGCCATCTATTTTGGACTTGCCCATTAAGTACAATCTTCTTGGAGAATGTCAAAACGGAGCTGGAGGGAAGCTTATAAGAATGGACCCATGGCTATTTGTATTGGGTGTTGTCGGGAATAGGCCCTCACTTACCTTAGCACAGCTCAATCTACATTGTAGTATTGTTGTATGTGTCACACCCTGATCTGTTTCACCTGTCTTTGTGCTTGTCTCCACCCCCCCTCCAGGTGTCGCCCACCTTCCCTATTATCCCCTGTGCATTTATACCTGTGTTCTCTGTTTGTCTGTTGCCAGTTCGTCTTGTCTTGTCAAGCCTACCAGTGTGTTTTTCGTACTCCTGTTTCTTTGAGCACATGTTTTCTAGTTATCCTGGTTTTGATCATTCTGCCAGCCCTGACCCTGAACCTGCCTACCGTTCTGTACCTTTTGCCACTGCCCTGGATTACTGACCTCTGCCTGCCCTTGACCTGTCCTTTGTCTGCCCCCTGTTTATATAATAAATGTCCGTTATTCGAACTGTCTGCATCTGGGTCTGTTTTCTGAGCCGTGATACTGTGGTGGCATTATACATTTTGTATTGTATATATGTAGTGGTGTAATAATGTTGTAATGTATGATGTATTGTTTTATCTTCTGTTTTATATGTGATGTAAGTGCCTTAATGTGGTTGAACCCCAGGAAGAGTAGCTGCTGCCTTGGCAGCAGGCAATGGTAATCCCTAATAAATGCAAATACAAATCTTCTGAAAAAATTCTTAACCACATTGTTGGTTAAGGGCTTGTAAGTAAGCATTTCACTGTCAGGTCTACTACACCGGTTGTATTCGTTGCATGTGACAAATATCATTTGATTTGATTTGGATAAAAGACTAGCCACCAACAATAAATCAGTGGTATTATGAGATGTTTAAAGTCTTACCACTGGAGAAAATAATAGCAAGAAAGGAGATTTCTATAAAATATGGGACCCTTTTTTTTCCTATCTCTTCCCCCTAATCTTGCAGATAATCTAAGAAGTGTCCATGTTTGAATTCAATGAATCTATGGGTCAGCTGGACCCTGTTCGCTTCCTTGTATAAAATAATCATTTTGTCGTATAGACCTCTATACTCTGTTAAATGTATTTTACACACTACAGCCACACATTTTGTGACAGTCAAATTAATAAAGGCATGTACGGAAAATAAAAATAATAATGTGAATGAAATTGAGAAAAAAATATATTAAAGTACGGAAAAATGAAGAGCAGAGAACTGAAAGGGAATGTATAATTCGTATTGTTTTTGTTTTGGTGTTTGTTGGTTATGCTATGTTTTATGTTACCTTGTGGAATTCAAATATACATACATACTGTATGTACAATTTGCTTATGATGTTGACCTGAAACAAGGAAAATGCTATAATAATAATCAAAAATGATATATCTAAAAAACGTTCACATGTTAAAAAACAAGCCTTTATCGAAGGTGTTGTGATGGAAAAGACGGCCTCACTCAGGCAGGCTTTAGAAGGTGAGCCACGTAAGGTAAATGACAGAATATTAAATCTCATCTCCTCATAATTTTCTGACAGATCGTTAAAGTAATCATTTTCACGATTGAAGTGATCTCCCATGTTAGCAAAATCATGATAGACTCTGATATCAACATATTCAAGATTGATTGGATCCATGACGCCCGTGTAATCGTGGCCCTAGCATAGATTTATGGGCTGCGTCCCAAATGGGAGCCTATTCCCTATACTATACATATGTAGTATCTTAATTTGACCATAGTGTGGCAGGAGAACTTTACTCCAATGCAGGACTTTAAAAAAAAAACTTGTGGTGTATTTGAGGTTTAAAAAGGCTTCTGAATTTCGGCATTTCCACTTTGAGATTTCAGACTTGATTTCCCCTTATGAAAAATGTACCAACCCCAACAAAAATGTCCATTCATTATAATTAAGACCTGTATAGTGTATAATGATAATGAAAAGGTTTGGCGCCTTTACTATTTCTTAAACTTCTTCATCCTTACAAGATCAGTTGCTGTGAGCATCACTAAATGACCTCATAATCCCTTTCATGTGGTAGGGCCAAAGTTCATGATGCCAGGGACCATGCCTGCATTCCAAATGGCACCCTATTCTGTACATAGTGTACTACTTTTGGCATCATGTACTCCTGAAAAGGAGTATGAGGTCATTTAGTGATGCTCACAGCCAATGGTAAAAAAGTTCCAGAAATAGTATAGCCACCAAGCCTTTTCATTACACATTTTTGATGACAAATTGCTTAAAGGTACATTTATGGACAGAAATAATACACTATAACATTGTTCCTGTTTTGCTATTACATATTCCAGCAAAGTTTGTAGACTATATCTAAATAATCATAAATAAAGCAAATAAATAATAAATAATAATTTTATCATTAGCAATTGAGGCATTGACATCATTACACAAACGTACAGATAATATGTACCCAATAGCTATAATTAATTTACATTTTTTAAATGTATCCTTTATTTAACTGGGCAAGTCAGTAAAGAACAAATTCATATTTACAATGACGGCCTACCAAAAGGGCGAAGGCCTCCTGTGTGGACAGGGGCTGGGATAAAAAAATAATAAAATATAGGACAAAACACACATCACGACAAGAGAGACACCACAACACTACATAAAGAGAGACCTATAAGACAACAACATAGCATGGCAGCAACACATGAAAACACAGCAACGGTAGCAACACAACATGACAACAACATGGTAGAAACACAACACAGCAGCAGCACAACAGTAGCAGCACAAAATATGGTACAATATGGTATTGGGCATACACAACAGCACAAAGGGAAAGAAGGCAGAGACAACAATACATCCCGCGAAGCAGCCACTACCGTCAGTGAGAGTGTCCATGATTGAGTCTTTGAATGAAGCATCACCTGCCTGAAGTAGTTTCTGAAAGCGAGACTGTTCAAATCAAATTTATATTCAAATTTATAGTGCTCATGTCTTACAGGGGATGCATTTCAAAGCCTTTGACAGATAAAATAATAAAAGGTGAGAGAATGAGACAAGTTGAAATAGTAAAACAATAATAAAATAACAATGGACACGAGAGACTAATGTATAAAATAAATACAAAATGAATAAGACATATAGGATGGGATAAAATACATGAAATACGTAGTACGACTAAAAGCACCATATGTAAAAGCTTGGCTAAAAAGACGTGTTAAGATGTTTCATAAACATTTCTACAGTTTCTGAGGCCCTCAGATCCTCCAGCAGGCTGTTCCAAAGACCAGGACCATAGTGGCTGACCAAACGTTTTGGTTCTGACCTTTGGATCAACTAATAGGCCAGTGCCAAAGGATCTGAAGGGACCAACCAGGCACATATCCTAAAAGCATATCAGACAGGTTGCAAGGCCACGTAGTGCTTTAAAAATCAATAAAGCAATTATAAAATCAATTGTAAAACCATCAGGCAACCATTGCAAGACTTTAAAAATAGGGCTAATGTGTGCTCTCCTTCTGGTCTTTGTTAGCACACGTGCTGCCGCATTCGGGAATTATTTGGAGTTGGCTAATGTTTTTTTGGGAAAGGACCAGACAGGAGAGCATTGCAATAATCAAGCCTACTAGTAATAAAAGCATGCATTAGTGTCAGTGTTGGCCTGGCAGAGAAATGGACACTCTTTGGCAATATTTCTTAGGTGATAAAAAGCCAATTTAGTCACATTGGTTTGGAGAGGTCTCTCCTCTCTATCTGCAATCATCCCTCCATCCCCAACTCCAACACACTCCGTTTCGAACTATGTGTTCTCTCACCATGCTCTCACAGACACTCAGGCCACCTGTTGGCTAGCAGAGGCTGCCGCTGTCCCACAGGGAACTCCGAATTCCCCACCTGTTCTCCCATACTATTGCTACATGGACTCTCTCCATGGACCCTTCTATTTAATAAGAAATGTTGCACTGACACTATCCACACTCACACTCCAACACACCCTCACACACACATAACGCGCAGATTCACACTGACTCTATCCACACTCCCACACTCACACTGACACTCCAACACACCCTCACACACACATAACGCGCAGATTCACACTGACTCTACACACACGCACACACACTCAATCATCATATACTCTGCCCCTGCTCTGTTAATCACATGTCCTGATGCCTAGTCTCCTTACCCCTGTACACATATAACATTCCCACTCCAGTATCCCTGCACATTGTAAATATGGCATTGGAACTGACCCTGTATATAGCTTACTTACTTTTTTTTATTTATAAAAAGTTATAGTACAACTGATATTGATCAGCGCATTGTTGGGAAAGAAAGGCATTTCACTGTACTTGTGCACGTGACAATAAAAACGTAACATTTTTAACTTGAAAATACTACCACTACTCTGAAAGAGGCAATCTGCAGGCAGAGAGAGGCAAATATTAACATCACAGGCTGCACTCATCTCAACAGACACGTTGTAATAAATGAGCCAACTGGAAAAGATGACCATGAGCAGCACTCATCTCAACTTAACTAACATTTCCACACCCTAATTGTACCCTAACCGATATCTAAACGCAGATTCAGTGAAAATAAAAATCTGACATTGATTGATTGATCAAGTCCCCAAATTAACTTCCTTGAGACCAGCCACCTTGGCAGCTGATGAAACTGTGGGTTTGCACAACCAAAGAATTTCTGGACAAGCTGTCAGAAACTGGTTCAGGGAAGCTCATTTGTATTTCGTCGTCCTCACCAGGGTCTTGACCTAATTACAGTTCAGCGTTGTAACCTACTTCAGTGGGCAAATGCTCACCTTCGATGGCCGCTGGCACGCTGGAGAAGTGGACTCTTCGACAATGAATACCGGTTTCAACTGTACCGAGCAGATGGCTTCGTGTGAGCGAGCGGTTTGCTGATGTCAACGCTGTGAACAGAGTGCCCCATGCTGGCAGTGGGGTTATGGCATGAGCAAGCATAAGCTACGGACAATGAACACAATTGCATTTTACAGACGGCAATTTGAATGCACAGAGATACCGTGACGAGATCCTGAGGCCCATTGTCGTGACGTTCATCCGCCGCCATCACCTCATGTTTCAGCATGATAATGCATGGATCAATGTCGCAAGGATCGGAAACAAAATTCTTGGAAGCTGAAAACGTCCTAGTTCTTCCATGGCCTACGTACTCACCAGACATATCACCCATTGAACCTGTTTGGGAGGCTCTGGATCGACATATACGACAGCATGTTCCAGTTCCCGACAATATCCAGCAACTTCGCACAGCCGTTGAAGAGGAGTGGTACAACCTTCCACAGGCCGCAATCAACAACCCGACCAACTCAATGCGCATGAGATGTGTCGGGCTGCATGAGTCAAAAGGTGGTCACACCAGATACTGACCGGTTTTCTGATCCACACCCCATTTTTTTAAGGTATCTGTGACCAACAGATGCATATCTGTATTCCCAGTCATGTGAAATACATAGATTAGGGCCTAATTCATTTATTTCAATTGACTGATTTCCTTGTATGAATTGTAACTCAGTAAAATCTTAGAAATTGTTGCATGTTGTGTTTATATTTTTTTCAGTGTGTGTATTTTATGTCATTTATGTAATTCAGGGCTCATCTGTAAAGTAAATCTTGGTCTCAGTATGACTCCCTGATCAAATAAAGGGTAAATAAACATATATATATACGGTCCATACACACCATTATACATTATATACACCTTCCTAACATTGATCCCCCCCCCCCCCCCCCCCCCCCAATTCATCAGGGCATGGACTCAATTCGGGACGATTGCTGATACACAAGGGAAACTGTTGAGCGTGAAAAACCCAGCAGCATTGCAGAGGGTGAATGGGGTACACAGACATATTACGGACTCTTACATTGCTCGTTCTGATATTTCTTTGTTATTTTTTGGATTATGTGTGCATTGTTTTGTATTGCTAGGTATTACTGCACTGTGGGGGCTAGAAAAACAGCATTTTGCTGCACCTGCGATGACATCTGCAAATCTGTGCACACAACCAATACACTTTTATTTGATAGAAGAAACATTAACAGGGACATTCGAGGAACATTACAGGGACATTGCAGTAACATTACAGGGACATTGCAGAAACTTTACACACAGGAATATTGCAGCAACATTACAGGGACATTGCAGTAACATTGCAGAAACTTTACACACAGGAATATTGCAGCAACATTACAGGGACATTGCAGAAACATTAAATGGTTATTGCAGAAACATCGCAGGGATATTGCAGAAATATTACAGGGACTTTGCATTAACATTGCAGGGACTTTGCAGAAACATTACAGGGATATTACAGGGACATTGCATTAACATTACAGGAACTTTGCATTAACATTACAGGGATATTGCAGAAACATTACATGATCATTGCAGAAACATTACATGGCCATTGCAGAAATGTTGCAAAGGGACATAGGCTACACTGCTCTGTCAGAGATGGGTGAGGGCACTCACTCACATAGGGATGATGAGCTACATTTGATATGACACATCTGTGTGCAGTTATTATACGATTAACTGAAATGATGTGTTCATTAAAATAATGGTCAACGCAGGATCATTTTCCTGAAATAACTCTGCAAAGCTTGTTCTGTAGCTTGATCCTGGTGTGGTAAGCCAAAGGATTTGCTCTGTCCTCTCTGAGGATTCCTTTTCGTGTGGTTAAACCCAATAATTACCCCCCCCCCCCCCCCCCAAAAAAAGGGAGGAAAAACAGGTCGGTGTGTAAATTCAAGGGTGGGGGCTTCCAGCATTCAAAATGTATTTGGATGGAAGTTTTTCCCAAGGGTGGGACTGTATTTCCATCTGTTGGTTTAAAAGCACACTTCAACCACTGTTATTTCCTTAAGACTCGTATCAATCTCCACTCCAGTTGTTTGGCCACACATAAACTATGCATATCCTTCTAAAATGTAAATGTAAAGACATTGTCCCACATGAGAAAAATGTATTAATTTAAATGTTATTCAGTTCCATATGATGCCATTTCTAAACGGATACACATCACTCAGTAGCTGAATTACAAAGACAGGGTGAAAATATGTCTATTTTTTGTTGAAGAACACAACATCACAGGTCAACGGCAGGAATAGCATATTTTAGCACGCCACCGACAATTTAGTCTATAACTGCGAAAAACAAATACAATCTACTACTAGCACAAGTGACTTGTGCCTGTGAAGCACTGCTCCCTCAGGCTTATGTTTGCAAACTGCTGCCTCACAGGCTGATGTTTACACACTGCTGCCTTACAGGCTGATGTTTACACACTGCTGCCTCACAGGCTGATGTTTAAGCAACTCCACCAATTAAAATTACAATTTTTAAAGGGGGAGAGCGAGAATAACCATTTTGAAATATTTAATCTAGCTGGCTGATCCAAAAACACTGAAATGGCTGGACTGTTTTCAAATTATACTGGCTAACATATAAAACACTGAAATAGCAAGACTACTTAGACATTATACAGGCTGATATATATATAATCTAAGCTATTTAGCTGGTTGGTTATCTTTTTAAAGGAGCTTGCATCTTAGTTGACTATTTTGCTGATGTTTTTCATCTGACAACATAATGCAGCAATTAGAGCTACCAATGCCAGTGGTGGAAAAAGTACCCAATTGTCACGCTTCAGCAAAAGTAAAGATGCATTAATAGAAAATGGCTCAAGTGAAAATCACCCAGTAAAATACTACTTGAGTAAAAGTCTAAAAGTATTTGATTTTAGATATACTTAAGTATCAAAAGTAAACGTATAAATCATTTCAAATTCCCTATATTAAGCAAACCAGACTACACCATTTTTTACTATTTTTTTTAAAATTTATGGATAGCTGGTGGTACACCTCAACACATTTGCGTTTATGGAGTCCGCCAGATCAGGTAGTAGGGATGGCCAGGGACGTTTTCTTGATAAGTGTGTGAATTGGACCATTTTCATGTCCTGCTAAGCATTCAAAATGTATCAAGTACTTTTGGGTGTCAGGGAAAATGTATGGAGTAAAAAGTACATCATTTTCTTTAGGAATGTAGTGAAGTAAAAGTAAAAGTGGTCAAAAAAGTAAAGTACAAATACCCCCAAAAACGACTTAAGTAGTACTTTAAAGTATTTTTACACAAGTACTACACCGCTGCTAACTTCTTAGCTAGCTATTTTCTCTTGAGCAATGAGCTAATATAGCAAGCTGTATCTTAGCTGGCTGGTTAAATAGAGCTATCTATTCATGCAACTAATACAATACAGGCTCCTCGGAGGCTGATCTGAGTAAATAGGGGCCTTACAGGCTAATCGATAATAACGTTTCCTCTCAGGCGGGTCAGAGTAAATATGGGCCTAACAGGCTGGTCTAATGGTCTTTAATAAAGGCTCCTCGGAGGCTGATCAGAGCAAATAGTGGCCTTACAGGCTGGTCTATCATGGTAAAGGTTCATTTCAGGCTTGCCAGTTTAAATAAGGGCCTCGCAGATGGATCTATAATAAAGGTTCCTCACAGACTGTAAGGCCCATATTTAGAATAACAATGAACTATCCACTAAAGACAAAGTGTGGGTCTATATTCTATTGGTGAAAAACACATAAAGGCGGAAAACGTGGCAATTGTAATTTTCCTCTGGTGATTGGAACAATTGTTGTCCATATAGACCACCCACACACTGCAAAGTTCCCCCGCTACGCCCACAATCCACGTTAAAACAGTAATAGACGACAAGACATTCATTCTCCCGCACCCACAGACCAGTCCATACAGATGGAGAACACAAATAGCCACTAGGTGTCAGGGCAAACATGAGTAATATCTCCTGAAACGCCTCATAACCTTCACATTTCAAATTTGCCAAGAATTTCCACTAGCTTTTTGACACTTAGAGAAATGACCGTCTGTTTTAAGCCTACCTTCTGGTCCTCTAAAAGTTATTAACGGCCGATGAAAAAGACAAGTTATAATACCTCATAAATCACCAGACTCTGTACACTGCCTTCTGTTTTTACCTTTTGCTGATCATGTCATTTGATCTCCAGCACCTGCTCCGTATTGGACGTGCGTAGGCTATGCAATCTTTTCCTATACTTATCTTATACTTCATCTCAACTATGTGCAGGAAACAGTTTGGTCCCACTGGATAATGATGCCACTTTTGACTGATAAAACCATTCAAGAATCACCATCAAAACATCCCAAAAACCATCTCCCCACTACCAGGGGCTATCAAACATTTGTAATTTCAGCAATTTAGCGCCAGTGCTTATCTATGTCAGGAATGGGGATATGTGTCATGATGGAAATTGCTGCTCAGAAGATGAAATGATCCGACCATGATATGGAACGTTGAATGTTCATCCTCCGGCTCAATGAGGTGTCAAATCCTGACACATACTGTAATGTACTCTACGCCCTGCATCCGCAAACGGTATGCACCCAAACGGTATGATGTCAATGGTGATAAAGTTGAACACTGTTGAAAGAGGAAGGGGATATAGCTCATGATTTGTTTTTAACCTTTGTTAACGCCCGTTTTGTCAGGTTGGTTTTGGAAACAGGATTCCTCACCCAAATGAAGTCCGGACAAGACTGCTTATTATTTGTGTATACCGAGTACACCACCTTGGCACTTTGGTCCTGTAAAAACTCAGGACTAACCTTTTCCAAAAATACGAAAGAGGAATAGTTTGTCAGCACGAAAACCTACTTGTAAATTTACACCACATTTCTAAACCTTTGTTTTCATCTTTATTTTACCAGGTAAGGTCAAACGTTATTACCATGTCGCCCCGAGAGTGTGATTATAGGGACTGGACTAATTAAAAAACAAGCTTGTTTTAAACCCTGCTTGTCCTTTGAAGCCCTTAAATCCAACCAGGTCCACCTCCGGGATGCTCATCATGATCCAGGTCTCAGGTGGACGCTGTGTAGATGACATCCCATCATTCTGAAGGGTTGCCGCTGTGGCCCCATCCTGTTCGGGAGGGTAGCTACTGGCATTAGGATTCCAAAGTAACACGTTAAAGTACTCAGATAACTTTTTTTGTGGTGACAACTAACCTACCAGCATTAGTTTTCAATTGAAGTAATCTGTTACTTAGTTACTTTTGGGGGGGGGGGGGGGGGGCAAGGTGATCTAGGTGATCAAGTCAGGCTCAGTTGATAAGAATTTATATTTTTCCAGCTCTGTTTTCTCCATAAACATAAAGGAAAGGGTACTACGATGACACAATGCGATCATGTAGTTTCACATAGAATCTCTCTTCCCAGTTTGTATCAGTGTGGAAAAACAGATTGGTAGCCAGTTGTCCTTGGATTTGAGCTCTCCTTTTATTGTGCCCAGTTGGTTTTATATAGGCCCTATGTAGTTACTTACAGAATGTGTAAATAATTCAACAAAATCAGTTATTTTAAGTATTGTGAAGGAGATATTGCGTCTGTCAACATTATTTGAGTTGGTATATCCCAGAGTTATAAATGAGCCTAATTGCTGAAATAGGTCAATCAAATCAATAATGAGAGAAAAGTCTGATTAAAATGATGATTGACACAGACATGGTGGCGTAGTATGAAGATCTGAATTCCACAAACCAAGAGGTTGTGAGTTCAAATCCCAGGTGAGGACATGTTGAATAACAATCAATGCATAAATTAAAAAGCACAATTTAATCATGTGTGTTAAAAGCACGGTTTGTGTGTGTAACCAGTTGCACAGCGTTTTTTTTAGTTAAGATGCCCAAATCATATTTTATAGTAGAATGAACACAAGTTGAGCAAACACATCAAGTTCGAGCTAAGTTTGTGCCAACTATTTTGAGGAGCAGCTTCCCACTTCTGCTTCTCCAGCAACTGCAGCTTGCGGGTCATTCCACAAAAAGAGTGCCTTTTGAGTCCCTTTGATATTTTAAGTAAGAATTGTGCACCAATATTTAAAAAAAGCCTGTTATATTAATCTAAAATATATTTAATATAGACCATATGGATAATTCAATAAATCAGATTTTTTATGGCACTTGCTAAAGTGCCAAAATTCTGCATTTTTGACATTTCCCTCCTTCAGCCCTGTGTCACTTCTAAGAAGATGTTAACCCACTTAATCCCAACATTTCTCAAAGTATCACCATCATTTTGAAGCCTTTGTCAAAGCAACAAAATAACTAAGTCATTTCTGAAGATGATTATTTATTTCATGCGATTAGTGATTAATTTACATCTGTCCATCATTTGAAGGTCAAGACGTTACATGAACAGAAGTCTCATTTAATAGTCAGAGCCTAGTGTAAAAGCAGGTGAGCTGGTTCCACTCTTTTTTGCCACGTTCTGGTGTTTTGTGGTAGAAATCTGAGCGGGTCGAGCATAACATGTCAACCCTGTTACCCATAGATACAATTTTTATCATATTTTTGTGAAGCTTACATTCAATTGCCACCCTCTGTTGCACACAGCGAGCTTCCATTCCCCCTGTCACAAGGGGATTTATGGCTGATTTAAGAAAACAGTCAACCCTGTTACTTTATTTGCCACTTAGTTAGCACTTACTATAGTCATTTTTTTATTTAACCTGCTGAGATGAAGTTGAACATGTGCTCTTTATGTCAGAATGTTAAAATTTGGTTAAATCCAACATATATGTATTTTTTTTTACCAAATTACACTTCTCAAAGGGCACTGAATTGGTGGAATGACCCTTGTACTTTTCCACTCCTCCCACACACTCCCATAAGGGACACTCCCATAAGGGAGCCAAGGAGAGGATGAGGAAAATCAGCATGTTGGAGTCCAAACACACAGTCACATCTTCCCCAGGTCCTGGGGACCTTTCTGTCTATGTCTGGTATCAAGAGCCATCTGAAGCAGGTGTGAGTGAGCTGTTTCCATTGAGAGTAGAGGACGGGGTCCAGTCTGGCTGGTAGAAGTGGATGTCGAACATCCGAGCCCAGTTGGCGAACACTGTCTTCTCTGTGATGAAGCGATGGTGGCTTCCACGCCGGTTCCGCTCGTGGGAGAGATACATGGCGCACTCGTCAGGCCCCGAAGGCTCGTAGTAATGATACGGCACCGAGAGATGGGAAGGAGCCCTGGAGAAAGGAGGAAATGAGGGGGAGAGAAGTTTGAGGGGGGAAATGGAAGAGGGGGGAGAGAGAGCGAGAATGGAGAGGAGAGAGATCAACAGAAAAAGAGAGAGAGTGTGTGTGCATGCATGCGAGAGACAGATAGAGAATGGGGAGGGGAGGGAGAGAGAGAGGGATTGAAAAATACGGAGAGATGGTGGAGATGCAGTACAGTGCATTCGGAAAGTATTCAGACCCGTTGACTTTTTCCACATTTTGTTACATTACAGCCTTGTTCTAAAATCAATTCAATATTTTATTTCCCCCATCAATCTACACACAATACCCCCATAATGACAAAGCGATTAGAAATTGTTGCAAATTTATAAAACATAAAAAACGGGAATATCTTATTTACATAAGTATTCAGACCCTTTGCTATGAGACTCGAAATTGAGCTCAGGTGCATCCTGTTTCCATTGATCATCTTTGAGATGTTTCTACAATTTGATTGTAGAGTCCACCTGTGGTAAATTCAATTGATTGGACATGATTTGGAAAGGCACACACCTGTCTATATAAGGTCCAACAGTTGACAGTGCATGTCAGAGCAAAAACCAAACCATGAGGTCGAAGGAATTGTCCATAGAGCTCCGAGATAGGATTGTGTCGAGAAACAGATCTGGGGAAGGGTACCAAAATATTTCTGCAGTATTGAAGGTCCCCAAGGAAACAGTGGCCTCCTTCATTCTTAAATGGAAGAAGTTTGGAACCACCAAGACTCTTCCTAGAGCTGGCCGCTCTGCCAAACTGAGCAATTGGGGGAGAAGGGCCTTGGTAAGGGATGTGACCAAGAACCCGATGGTCACTCTTACATGGCTACAGAGTTCCTCTGTGGAGATGGGAGAACCTTCCAGAAGGACAACTATCTCTGCAGCACTCCACCAATCAGGCCTTTATAGTAGAATGGCCAGACAGAAGCCACTCCTCAGTAAAAGGCACATGTCAGCCCACTTGGAGTTTGCCAAAAGGCCCTTAAAGACTCTCAGACCATGAGAAACAAGATTCTCTGGCCTGATGAAACCAAGATTGAACTCTTTGGCCTGAATGCCAAGCGTCACATCTGGAGGAAACCTGACACCATCCCTACGGTGATGCATGGTGGTGGCAGCATCATTTTGTGGGGATGTTTTTCAGTGGCAGAGACTGGGAGACTAGTCAGGATCGAGGGAAAGATGAGCGGCGCAAAGTACAGAGAGATCCTTGATGAAAACCTTCTCCAGAGCGCTCAGTACCTCAGATTGGGGCGAAGGTTCACCTTCCAACAGGACAACAACCCTAAGCACACAGCCAAGACAACGCAGGAGTGGTTTCAAGTCTCTGAATGTCCTTGAGTGGTCCAGCCAGAGCATAGACTTGAACCCGATCAAACATCTCTGGAGAGACCTGAAAATAGCTGTGCAGCGACGCTTCCCATCCAACCTGACAGAGCTTGAGGATCAGCAGAGAAGAATGGGAGAAACTCCACAAATACAGGTGTGCCAAGCGTGTAGCGTCATACCCAAGAAGACGTGAGGCTGTAATCACTGCCAAAGGTGCTTCAGTAAAGGATCTGAACACTTATGTAAATGAGTGATATTGTATTTTTTTTAAAATATATATATACATTTGCAAAAATGTCTAAAAACCTTTTTGCTTTGTCATTATGGGGTATTGTGTTTGGACTGATGAGGGAAAAAAACAATTTTCTTAATTTTAGAATATGGCTGTAACGTAACAAAACAAGGAACAAGTCAAGGGCTCTGAATACTTTCCGATTGCCCTGCATATCATATTTCTTAGCCCCGAGGTGTGCTTATCAAAGCTACTTCTTTCCCTGTGATAATTCTTCAGTCCTAGACTCAGTACACTCTGGCCCCAGAGGAGAGTTTGAGCCAGCATGAATAATTCACACAACACAGACATTTGATCTGGTCCCATGGACCTGCCTGTGGATATCAGCTCGATATCTGGAGCACCTGTTGTCCTCCATCTAGCTATCTTTTGTTTTATTAGACCTTCCCCTCTCATGTATTTAAGATGCATAGTCAATATATTTAGAACACAAGCAGGTATATTGTATTTGCCAGAACATAAATAATAATATTAATAATATTAATAATAAAAGTGATAAGTTGCCTATTAGTAATCATTGGGGTAATAATCCCTTATGGCATACGTCATTGAAACTCTTGGGTCCGACACTACTGTGCCCTGTGCTGAACCCAACCCACCTGCAAAAGTCAGGAGCCACCATGCCATAGACATTGATCGTATCACAGAGTTCCAGGGCAATGACCATGGTGAACCAGCCAGTGCTCAGCCATGAGTTAGAGGTCTTCCTGGATGACAAGGTGAGGGGAAACAAGACACAATATATACTATATGTTCAACGAAATGTGTTGCATGACTCAAGAGATTTAAATGAGAGAAATTGTGAGAGAGAAAAAAACTGGCCCTATGTGGTGCTTGCAGTGATATCCATTCTGCCCAAGGCCTTCAATTTATTGCTTAATTTTTAATACCTTAAGATTTCACACTGCCATATTCCTAATTTACAGGATTTGACATGAAATCGCAATTTCAGTGCTGTTAAACAGCCATCAAAGCAGTGCCCCCTGTAAAATGGAGCCCTTTCATCTACTGAACCGTCAAGGCTAGTTTGTCGAGGTGGACCTGACAGCCATACCAGCCCCTCACTGGGGGATATCCCAGCTGGCAGCGGTGCCACTTCTGTCTGGGCTCATTCTGTTTACTGTTGGCAGCCTCTGCCAGGGGGGCACAGGGAGAGTACCAGGGAGAGTGCCAGACAGTGAAAGTCTGGTAGGACCTGCAATCGGTTTCTGCTCCTAGCTTTGCCTCAGTGACATTATCTTGTGAGGCTGTGTAGCGCTTTTGTCACTTCCTGTCAACAGTTAATGTAGACACCAATTATCTCGTATTATCGCAGCATATGTAACTGTCATGTACAGATGTACTATCTTAATTCGATTGCTCTGTTGTCGAAGAGATTTTCCTGCGCAGAAACACAGAAACATTTGGTCAATGTGTCAGCTTGTCGCAACATTGCCTGCAATGCCGTGTGATCGGTTTTGGATTTCTGAGCTTTAACTATTATTAATTAGTAGTTATATTATTAATCATTAGTTATAAAAGAGACACGAGGGGTGACTGTAGGTAGAACAGTCACATGTGGCAGTGCTGATAAGGAACCATTTAAGGCCCATATCACATTGATTTAAGCAGTCAAGTCAGTTAAGAACAAATTCTTATTTACAATGGTGGCTTCGGAACAGTGGGTTAACTGCCTTTTTCAGGGGCAGAACAGCAGATTTTTACCTTAACAGCTCGGGATTTGATCTAGCAACCTTCCGGTTACTGGCCCAATGCTCTAACCACTAGGCTACCTGACCAGCAACAATGATGTAATGTTTAGCTATAAGGAGGAGACACCACCCAGAGTGGGGTATTTATACTACCTCGGCTGAAACCATGTCTTTGTCTAATGCAGCTGTACTGGCCCTCTGGGAAGAATAAACTTGGTTTGAGCTTTCACAGTGTCCGTAGAGTTTTTACTCTGAGAATTAGAACCTAACACTTGGTAATGTAAAATTGGTAGTTGGCATCGGTTGTCTTCTTCTTCTACCACTTCCATTCACAACATGATCCAGCATTTTGTTTGGGACAGAGTTTCTGTACTTACAGATTGTTAAAATCCCTCTCCAGCTGCATTGTCCCATTCAATGAGATTCTCATACCCCACCGTCTACAACTAATCCTCTTAGTTCCTAACATATATTCAGAGTGCTTTGAACTAAATCCCATTAATGATAGTGTGAGTGGTTGGGTGGTTGTTGGGATTTCTTTCTTATTCTTTTGTTAAAAATGCTCAAAAGCAGCTTTTGAATTAGAATGTGTATGCCCAAGAGCACTGACTACAATGCATTCTACTTCCCTGGCAAATCCTGCTTCAAGTGGCTCAAGTCCTCAAACACACTGACTGTATTTTTCGGAAATCATTCTTGACCAGAATTGGACAGACGGACAGACTCACAAAGCCAAAACCCAATGGCATCATTGACCCAAGGGTCAAAATGTCAAAACCCTACCTGTCTCTCCCTGTCTCCTTCTTGAAGAGCTCATCGAACTGCGGCATCTTGAGCTGGGAGATGACGTAGACCTTCAGTTTGGGCAGCAGTTGGTTGACCATACGCAGGTTGTTGAAGACCAGGCCTTTGCCGTCGCGTCGCATACAGCTGCTGGGTCCCCAGAAGAGGAAGACTGAGTCCTGGCTGGCGTTGAGCAGCTCCTGCCGGCTCCGCAGTACTCTCTGCATGCTGGAGTGGGCGATGACGCGCAGGCTGGTACGCTGGCCCACGTCCCGCTGGAAACTACCCCCAGTCGGGGCGTCGTTCATGCGGATGACGCACTCAGTGCTGTCGATTTCGTCCCCTCGGTTGCTGCCGGTAAGGTGGCCAGAGCTGGTCACCAGGGCACAGCAGTTACAGTGCATCCTCAGAGGCTCGGGGGGAAAGTCAAGAGGTCAAAGACGGTATAGTAAAGTGAGGTCAGAGGCTACAGGAGTTCAGCTGTGGCCATTAAACAACATAAAAATTGCACTGAAATTGTGTACAGGTAACTGCCAAAATAAAGGAAACACTTTAAATGAGAGTTTTGGTGGCTGTTACGGTGTGGGGTGCATTAGATGGCAAGGCAGATACCAACAAATACACAGCCATTCCGAGTGATTACCTTCAACCTATGGGAATCATTTCTATTCTGGTGGGAGTGGTCTGTGGTAAAGGTCTTCACAGATCCACCTATCCGGATCCATAAGTCAAAATAATGTCACAGGTCTGGTCGGATCTGATATTATTGTCTCTGGTATGTGTCATTTTAACAGACTTTTCTGGACGGATCCATACAGATCCGAATGTGACTGTTGCAGTAGAAAGAGAGAGAAAATTTGCAATTTATACGGCTGCTCTTTGCTTTCCACGAGAGTGGCGCATGTAGCTTGTTGTTCTTGTCGTTGGCCAATCATAAGTCATCAAAACAGCAATAGGCTACAATCATAGAGCCTCTGTTAGGTGCAAAAGTTAGGAGATATCTAATCAATGGAAAATTTTGAATAAAAATTATGGAATTAAAAGTTAACAAGGAGAAGGATAGGTTACAATGGCCAAGAGCCAACAGGTAGGCTACTACTTTATATTCTGAATGGAATTGTTGTTTGTAACTGTGTAGGATGAGAATGCGCATGCAGCCTTTATTAGCCCAGCTAGCTAGCTATCTTAACACGCTCCTCCCGGTTTGATGCAGTCAGGACAGGTTACCTATATCATATTGGATGATCAATAACCTAGCTATGGCAGCTATTAGTCTACTATAGCACTTGTCGGCTTAGTTGGTTGCTGTCTCTCATCTCTTCTGCCCACCTCCCTGTTCCGTGTCACTTGCTCACTCACAGTAGTCTACACACACAGCATGGTCTATGCTAGAGCATTACCTCTCTCTACTTCATCTCCCTCGCACTTTTTCAGTTCCAGATAATAAAGTAGCTTAAAAATGTACTTCTCTGCTGCTTCCCCCACTCTGATCGGATTGGGTCTGGATCCGACCAGCTCTATACGGAATTGGTCTAGTTGTTCTCGGGTACGTTTGAAACGGATCTCTATATTTAAAAAATTGATTTATGCATATTGGGTCCGGATGGGAAAGCCCCAGGTCCATTGTGGAACGGGTCCAACTTTTTGAACCTGTGAAGGCCTCTAGTCTGTGGTCTTTTCCAGGATGGCAATGCCCCCATTCACAGTGCACGAATGGTCACTAAATGGTTTTATGAGAAGGAAAACGATGTAAACCATATGCCATAGCCGTCTCAGTCACCAGATCTCAACCCAATGGAATACTTATAGGAGTGATGCCTGAGACAGCGTTTTACACCATCATCAACAAAATACCAAATGATGGAATGTCCTGTGGAAGAATGGTGTCGCATCCCTCCAATAGAGTTTCAGACACTTGTAGAATCTATGCCAAGGTACATTGAAGCTGTTCTGGCGGCTTCTGGTGGCCCAACACAAATATGAATAACATTCTACCCATGAGGCCAAAGAGGATGCTTTTGGTCATTGACTGCAAGGGATGTGAAACTTTAGGTTGGTTATTCCTTTATTTTGGCAGTTACCTGTAGCTAACAGCATTGGACAAGTTAAACCACGGTACCCACCACATTGCTCAAGCCTATCGGAAGGCAGAAAAGAAAGAAGGATGCATGTTTGAAGTTTTCAAACAGAGTCTGCGCTCTCTGGGGCTGACTGAAGCCCAAAGGGTCTTCTACAGGAATCACACAACCCATTATCATTCAATCAAATATGAGACATATTCACATATTCATTTTGGAGTATGTAACGATGCCTGTAGCCCTTTCCTGCAGTTAAATGACCTAGTGGCCTCATGGGTGGAGTGTTATTCATATTTTTCATCATTTCATCATTAATAAACATTACGTCAAAAACACGCTGAGAATCCGGTTTCTATGTCAAACGGTTTGCTATGTTTCAGTCTTCTGTGAGTTATATAAAGTGTAATATTAGGATGCACACTCAAAATTGAACACATTTCAACTCTATATCTGACATGGTACAGGTGTTTTATTCTGTTTAAACCCATAACCATGTGTGTCAGGTGTATACTTTTTGTTTCAAAGTCGATGTGTTTAAGACTACCAAGAATGTGTGACCCTGACTTAGCCCGCTAAGTAAAAGGTTAACAAAACAAGTAAAAACATTAAAAACGAATGTAATCCTCCCTCTCTCTCATCGATGTCAATGGGCACACGGAGAGTTGAGATCCATGGCACCAGATTCAGATCTCCCTGACTAGAGGAAAACTGTGTTCCCCAAAATTCAACAGCACAATCAATACCCGCTACAGCATAAAGTAGAAGGCCAGGCAAAAGGGCATCTATATCTAATAATGAAAATCCTGAGACCCTCTCATGAATTATTCCAAGGCTTAATGCAAAGGCCCATTGGCATTCAGAGCTGTACTCTTAGCTTCATGCTTGACTGTGGCCCGTGTGGCCTGTGCACAAATACATACTGTGCATACGGGTGAGATTACCGACTTCACTGCCTCATGAACCCGCTCTACTGTTCACATGTGTCTTCCTGTAATCTCTGTAATTACACACAGATGAATTAACAAGGGAAGCTGCCAGGAAACGGAGAAGGGAATGGGCACGGTGTGGGAAGTGTGTGTGATGAGTGATCCGGGTTCTTCTGTCATGGTAGCAGGTTGTGAATTTTGAATTTCCCGACTTCAAACTACCACATCTTTCATCGACATAGTGTGGATATATCAATTGCTCGCGCTAGCCAGACATCCTACAAGTAGACGAGGAAAAAATGACACGCCACGTCACACGATTATACACAATCCCCTGCCAGGCTACGAAAAATAACTAGGGAGGACATAAATCGTATTTATTTTTCGTATTCTTTACGTTTATGCAGATATGGAACACGTACTCCCCATGGCAATACGAACCGCTCTTCTTACTACTTCCTACTTAATGCAGTTCGATACAAGAAAAGAAAACCATGCCGGTTTTGTTTCTGCATTTTCTCTATTGGCTAGTCTTCATGCCTGCAGGTGTTTTATTCCTGGAAGATTGCTCTTTCCTTTTCATCTCTGCTGCTTTCTTACCTGAACGGTTTGTCTGGGAACATTTTCTCGGCACATTCGTTTCTCCTTTAACGAGTCAAGAGATAAGATTGATATTTGGAATTGAAAAAACGCTCAGGAATATGAGTGCAGCAAAACGCGGACCTAGAACCCACTTTCAACTTTATTATTGGATCCTCCTTGTGGCCTAGAGCACCAGGGAAATTCTCCCAGTACCAGTAATAAGTGTTTTTGACAGGAAGACTAAATTGTCTTTGACAGAGCCCAGAGCTTCTGTCAGCTCAATGCTTCTTTCTAGGCAGAAATAGCAATGACTTATCGACCTTCATTTTGAGGAAAAGGTTGAAACCGAGTCTTTTAGGGGAGAAACCTTGTCAAAAAGGATTCTCAAATAACACATAATTGAATCACATGTTATTACATATTACATCATTATGGAAGCTACCTGCTTGAAAGCAATAATAACTGTGAGGATCCTTATTAGGCCTATGCATTTGGGAGTAGTCTGTGGTAGAGGTCTTCATGGATCCACCTGTACCCAAATAGTTTGATCGTTTTATATTATTATGAACTCATTTCAATATGAGCACACCTACCTATGCAGTAGGAACTTGACTAATACGACTCACCGTGTCATAAATCATTCATAAACCGAAAATATACATATTCCACTCAAACTGTGCATCCCAAATGGCACCCTACTCCCTATACATTGCACCACTATTGACCAGGGCCCAAAGGGCTCTATGTAGGGAATGCCATTTGGGACGGTGCCATTTGGGACGTAGTCCCAGAGTTAGTATAGTAATGGGGCGTTGGCAGGTTCAGACTTCATTGACCTCTAATGTGAAGTAGATTAGATTAGCTAAGCCATGATAAACAGACCACAGAGCTCACAGCACAACACACAGTTATGAGTAGTGCCTCAACCCAGTCAATTACCATCCACACAGCATCTCCAGACGCATCACTATCATCCTGCTTAGACTCCTCCCCAGAGGAAAGCAGGATCATAATTGCTTTTGAGAACAGCCGCGTCCATTCAGCTTCTCTCTAGCTACCTCCCAGAATACTCACAGCACCCAAGGCGGACAGTAGCCTCGATTTCATGTCTCGCAGTTCTGGTAAATGTAATATTTCAAAAACAACAGTTTGACAGTGAGACCAGGCGCACAGAGCCCTTCCTTTATGATGACTAGAGACAGTAGGCCAACATATCAGAGGAAATGTCAGAATTGAGGGTGTTGAGGCATTTGAGGGACAAGGGGGAATTGTATTGGGGGGGGGGTTACTGTATTAACAGATGCGGTCAAATATATTGGCAGCGTTGCACTTTTCACAATTTCTTCTCAAATAAGTAGAAATTGAAATCATCTTTGGTGTTCACACGTGTATTTGTTTGATCTACAACTGCTTTTTAATGATGAGGGCACCAGCATTCTTCTCACAGCTCTGCAATATTTTCTGTATATATCGCTGCCATTTTGTTCTTTAAAAAATGTCAAAGTTCGTCTTTAACAGTGAAATCTAAAAACCGTCAATTCCCACTTAGATCCAAGATGGAGTCAACAGCTGCCTCTTACAAAATGATGATATTCATTGCTTCCTGTCAGCTTTCCTCAAGGCTCTGATTAGCCATGTCTATCTATCCGTTTATGAGGGAGTAGGTCCTCTTGGATTAATGAGGACTTGGATCCTTTTGAAGAAGTTCTCTGTGAGGAGGAAGTGCGGTGGGTGCACAGCTAATGGGCTACTTATGTTAATGACATCCAGAGGATGATGTCCAATAAGGTTAGCCGTGGTTCGGTTAAGCGTTGATCTTCTAGTCTCTGTCTAGGCCTATACTGGTAAAGATATTAGATGTTCGGGAGGAATGCACTAATTCTCGTCTTAGGTAGTCGTTTTTTTTAAGGGATTTCTGGATCCTTTGTACGGTGTTCTATACAACTGGGATTTGTAAAGGGCATCATTAAGTGGGAGTCTCACAAATAACTAATTTCTGCACTTGTGACTTTCTCCGGTTATCTACATTTTCATTTCTAGTTCCATCAGAGATTACATCAAAAAGCAAGGCTTTAAAAGCAAAGTGGTGGATTTCAGCACTGGTGCGAAAACACACATATTTAGTGAGGAGATTTACAGAAAATACATGATTTGTGATTACCATGCGTAAAGGCCAGTGCATATTGATGCTGATGGCCATGTGTTAAAGGTCAACATCTCTTTAATAGGAATCGGTAAAGCATCAGAGGAGGGGGGATTGTCACTAACTGTACCTAGTCCACCAGGCGTGTGTGTGTGTGCGTGTGTGCGTGTGTGCGTGTGTGCGTGTGTGTGTGTGTGTGTGTGCGTGCATGCGTGTGCGTGCGTGTGACTGCAGCTGTAATCAGATTGTCAAAAGTGAGAAAGCCATAGAGGAGGGACATTCTCAGAAAAGAAACCACCGTGACGGACAGTGGAGAAAGTAACACAAAGGGGGAGACACACTGATTAATTCTAAATTCTATGATTACGTCTAAGATACACCTATTTCCTTTTTTATATATTTCCTTTTATGCTACATGTATCAGCAGCGTTTCAGCTATCATAAATGATTTGTATCTTATGTCTCATCCCAATTCACAAATGCTGAGATGAAACTAGAAAGAGTATCGAAGTAGAAAGGGTTTGCTTTGGGTAGCTTGTGAGCAAACGAATAACCTTCTATGGCACGTAGGTGGAGGCAGACCTTTCCTGTGTATTCTCCATGATTAATGTGTGGCCTTTCTCAGCCCCCAGTATGAGCCATAAAGCAGCTAGAGGAGTAGTAGTGGTACTCACAGGTCCAACACCCAGCTCAGTGGAATCATGGCCCATGAAAGAGAAAGTTATGCACATAAGTTAATGGGGGGCATAACCAGAATCCTTCAGGCGCAGTAAATACTGTAAATACGGTGGTGTGTGTGTGTGTGTGTGTGTGTGTGTGTGTGTGTGTGTGTGTGTGTGTGTGTGTGTGTGCATGGGGGGGCGTGCATGCATGAATGCTTTGTGTATGTTAAGTGATCAGAGTCAAGAGGCCCCGCAGCTAAAGCCGATACCAACTGACTGGGATGTACTGTGAATTCAGATAGTCCAGATCGTGATTTTCAGGGTGTAATGGCAGCTACACTACAGCGGTACTTTAGAGTCCCTACAGTGGAGAGCAGACCTGAGATGGGGCAGTTTGCGGATGAATGAAGTAATACGATGGCAGGGAACGACTGGAGAGAAGATTCATATCAGGGGACGGGGGGAGAACGGAAATATAATCCAGATGTGTTCATTGTGCTGCCTTTTCTTGGACTGGGACCAAATAGGACACAAAGAAAGACCTCTTTGTGTCCTGTTTGGTCCGAGTTACTAAGTTCTTTCATCACCATATTCTAGCTGTTGCCTGGAAGGGGACTTCAAATTGCTGCTGAATCTATTGAAAAGTTTGGGCTGGGCAAGAACAAACAACTTCGTTGTGCTGGGCATGTACAGTACAATGGCTACAAATCACACAACTCTCTGACGCTTTTAATAGTCGTTAAACAGTGAGCAGTGAACAGAACCGCTCCAGACACAGACCCCCATATAATCCTGTTCTCAACTGCTCTCCGTTGTGGCCTCTCTTGTCCGGTGCCACCTGAGAGACGCAGTGTCCTTCCACGCTGCCGCTCTCTACTCCCGTATCTCTCCCACTCTGGAGCCATGCTGTTAAAGTCAGCCCATACAGAAGCCAGCACGCAGTGTGTATCTCTTATTTAGGAATAACAACCAACAAAAACCCAAAGGTACCAAAACAACTGCTCTCTCTGCTACCGCACGGCAAGCGGTACCGGAGCGCCATGTCTAGGTCCAAGAGGCTTCTAATCAGTTTCTACCCCCCAAGTCATAAGACTCCTGAACATCTAATCAAATGGCAACCCAGTCTAATTGCATTGCCCCCCCCCCTTCCCTTACGCTGCTGCTACTCTCTGTTATTATCTATGCATATCTATGTCACTTTAATAACTCAACCTACATGTACATATTACCTCAATTACCTCAACTAACCGATGCCCCAGCACATTGACTCCATACCGTTACCCCCTGTTATTTTACTGCTGCTCTTTCATTATTTGTTACTTTAAAATAAATAAAAAATGTTGTTATTTTTCTTAAAACTACATTGTTGGTTAAGGGCTTGCAAGTAAGCATTTCACTGTAAGGTCTTACTACACCTGTTGTATTCGGAGCGTGTGACAAATAAAATGTGATTTGATTTCAACTACCTATCTCTCTTTCCATCAACTTGTCTGGGGACCTCACTGGCTGCAGTCTTTGGAACAGGGATTCAAACGTACTGCAAACGATTGCCAATTTCAAAGTCCCACCCACTCGTGTGGTTTCAAGAAGAAATCTCCCGAGCTTTATCAATAAGCCACTTCGAGTGTAGCCTACCTGGGATATTTGTCTGGGAGCTGGCCGGTCAGCTTTACCTGAATAACAGCTGGATACAGATCAGGAGGTGCAGCTGGTGTTATTCATGCACAACATCACTAGAGCAGTCAATGTGCCTCTCAGGTGCTTAATGTCCAACATATTGGCTGTGGCCACTGATTACAATTACACTCACAAGACACTGAATCGATTAACCCTCATCTTAGTTCTAAACGATTCAACCGTAAGCGACAGACTGAAGATATGTGGCAACAAAGGCATTTGGGTAATTGAAAAGTCTAGTGATAGTGCTGTTGACGGTACTTTGGAATATACTGTAGACTTTTGCCGAATACCTACTTTACAATTTCAAAATATCTGCAAAGCCTTTGGAATAAATATCTACAAAGCCTTTTGAATAAATGACACAGGAAACAACCACTGTTGGTTGACAGCATTGGTTGTCCATACATGTTTTAAATGTCTTGACACATTTCTACAGATGTTGCGTTCGTATAGTGAGTATACCGCTTACCTTTTGACCGATGACTCCAGTGTAGCCCTGTAGGGTTGATGACAGGGCTCTTCCTGGTTTAGGCTGCGCTTTCCTGGGTTTATCCATTTGCGGCCCAGTAGCAGCAGCATCCGTGGGATACGCTGTCCCTGACGTGTCCGTGAAGCTGTTGTTGTACACAACCATGAGACTGGTACCCATGGTAATAACTATAATGACGATAACCCCATGGCGCTATAAAAAAAGGAGAAAATTGGTCAAATATCATGAGATATTCAACCGGTTTTATAAAATATGCAAAAAAACTAAATTAGCCTATATCTGCAGTATGCTATAATAAGTTATTTATAGCATTTCTATTCTAGAATATAATGACAAATTAGAACTTTAAAACTCTGTTAGCAGCTTATGATAATGGTTGTGAGATGACAAATAATATCACATCTCTTCTTTCTGTAATCACAATTAAATTCTCTAATCCACCACTCAAATCAACCCACTGTGAACAGATGTCAGTTCAGTCTAGTTTTGATTTACATTTGGTTGAGTTGTCAATTAACGTGAATTCAACGTACCCACAAATTTGATTTAGGTTAAAAGTTGGGGGAATTTCTTGAGGGAAATTCTATAATGCCGATGACTCAGTTTTCCACGTTGATTCAACTTCATCACATATGATCTTTGTTGTTGAAATTACGTGGTAACAACATTGACTCAACCAGTTTTTGCCCTGTGGGAACAGATGCGCTCTATGATTTAAAAAGACTGACAGCTGTGCACTCTTCACATTATAATCTTTAAATCCATCATCCAACCCATTGTCATAAAGATAGAGCCGAAACTATTTAAACAGTAGAGTAGAATGGCTAGGAGCATGATACAGTAGCAGTAGGCGAGATGTCTATTTTCTCCCATAACTTCCATCTTTCCAAAAGAGTTTCAAAAAGCCTACCACCTGAGCCTTCATTTTGTGGATGTCCTCCGTAAAATTGTTCCCTTTACATAACGATTTAGAAGCCGGAGCATTCACGTTGCTGAAATCGTCGCAGCCGTGTCTGTTTACGCCAAATAACAACTGACTGACTTTTTGATAAAGAGCGCATCCCGAATGTAGAAGATTAGCACTCGCACTGATACATACATCAACGATCCACTTCCCTCTCGCAGAATCCAGAGCGCCCAGTATGATAACTCCGCATGGTCATAATGAACGCCTGTTCAAGGATGGAAGAATTTCGTACAATTCAAATTATTGATTGGGGATCTCTTTACTGAGGAATGTAGCCTAACTCTTTCTGTTGAATGTGTTTGAAATACTGTATACATTTGTATTATGTTGTATTTGTAAATTGCAGTGCTTCCTTGTAAAAGAGACCTTTGTAAAAATGTCTGTGTTAAGCAAAGAGTTTATAGGCTGTTAATTACTATTAATAAGTAGTTTATATCAGTGGTGGAAAAAGTACCCAATTGTCATACTTGAGTAAAAGTGTAGATACCTTAATAGAAAGTTACTCAAGTAAAAGTGAAAGTCAGCCAGTACAATACTACTTGAGTAAAAGTCTAGAAGTGTTTGGTTTAAAATATACTTAAATATCAAAAGTAAAATTATAAATAATTTCACATTCCTGCAAAGCAGACAGCACCATTTTCTTGTTTTTAAAATGTACGTATAGCCGGGGTCCCATTCCAACACTCAGACATTATTTACAGAAGACGCATTTGTGTTTAGTCAGTCCGCCAGGCCAGACGCAGTAGGGATGACCACGTGTTCTCTTTGTAAGTGCATGAATTTAACAATTTTCCTGTCCTTCTAAGCATTCGAAACGCAACTAGTACTTTTGGTTGTCAGGGAAAATGTATGGAGTAAAAAGTACATTGTTTTCTTTAGGAATGTAGTGAAGTAAAAGTAGTCAGAAGTATAAAGTTAATATGTAATATATAGTTATGTAAAGTACAGATACTCAAAAAAACTACTTAAATAGTACTTTAAAGTATTTTTACGTAAGTACTTTACACCACTTGTTCATATAAGCTGAATAATGAAATGCAATAGACGTAGTTTATGTAATGGTATAGGCTTTGCAAACATGTGGAATAATGTTTATTTAAGTCCTTTTTTATCTTATATCATAGCCTAATAACCAGATTGTGGGATAATATTTCATAAAAGGTAGGCTACAAAGTAATTTAGACAAGGTATTCTTATTCTTATTTATCAAATTATGTAAACATAATAAGGTAGTGGAAAAGCACCTGGGGCAGGGCTAGAACCATCAACTCTGCGGGACCACTCGTGTGTGCACTACCACCCATGCCTTAGAGTTCTTGACCTCTAGGCTGTGATCACAAGTGCTGCGTAGCCTCAACAGTAGTACCAAACACATGCCAACAACAGACACTGGTAACCCCGATGTGAAGTGAGAGCATATCCTCATCTAAAAATGGCAACCAGAGCAGAGCACCAGCGCTCCTCACGGGAGAGCAGAATTGCTAGAAGCTGTAATCTAGACTGGAGCTGCTGGGAAATGGGAATCAGGCTTTTTTTAGTCGCCCTCTGAGTTGTTGACTCCCCGACTTTTATCTCTTATTGACATCGCTGTAAGATGGTTCTCACCAAGAAGTTAGAAGATATGGCGTGCGGCAGCTTGAGGGAGGTGGTCAACAAAGTCCTTTTAAATCTCAATAAAAAACAATACATTCAGTCAGCCTATGATACTTGAAGTAATAGAGGGTAATATCCAGGTCGTTTCACTCTGGCCTAGATGAACATTTAATGATACCATTGACCTAATTAGTGAAATTGGCATGGTTTAAGGGTAATTAATAATAATCAAAGCCTTATATTCAGATGCTTATGTTCATAATTTTTCTATATTATCTTTTGATATATCTTAGGACATTTGGGCTGGGAGGGATATGGCTCCAGTATGTTGTACCCGTAGCTAATTCAAACAAGTTTAACACTGCAACAATTCTGTGATGAAAGGGAGTGTGAGGACACGTGAAAATGACCTGAAAAATAATCTGACAAATAGGACCTGAGAGAGACTGGTAGAGGTTACTAGAGGAGATGTCATAGCAGGAAGTGAATAATACTGTTCATTCTTCCTGTGAAAAAGCTGTGGTCATGGCTAACCATTGGCCAGCCAAAGGGGTACTGTCACATCAGAAATCAATGCAAAAACACAATTATTTGAATAGCGGGAATTTACAACTCTTTGAAACTGGTAGGGAGATATTCAATTGGGTGGGAATAAATTATACCACATTGATTTCAAGGTCCGACAAGGCCACATACACGTGCTTCACGTGAGGAAAGCAACAGGAGGAATCGATGCTTTGGGCTCATTGATCTCTAATGGGTTCCATTCATAGTTCTATTCCACTAGGCTTTCTATCTACATTTCCCTGATGGGGTCATGGGGCAAGCGTAGTGTACTGTATATACTATGGAGTAGAATCTAAAATGCTCTTTCTCTTTATCTCAGCCTCTCCCTCTCTCTCTCTCTTTGTCTCTCTCTCTCTCTATCACACACACACACACACACACACACACACACACACACACACACACACACACACACACACACACACACACACACACACACACACACACACACACACACACACACACACACACACACACACACACACACACACACACACACAGTTCTGGTCAAATATATCAATCTTGTCTCAGAGCGTTTCGTATTGTTCAAATCAAATCAGAGCGTGTTTGTCACATGGAACAATGGAATAATGGACAGCTGAATGTATATTTTTTTCTCTTGCTTTGTTTGCTCTTTTTAGTATTATGTATATCTCTGAAAAGCTACCCAAGAAAGGGCTGAATATAGCCCATATTAATATATGAAGCCTTAGAAATAAGGTTAATGAAACCAATAACTTGTTAACATCAGATAACATTCATATAGTAGCCATTTCTGAGACTCACTTAGATAATTTATTTGATGAGACAGCAGTAGCAATACAAGGACATAACATCTATAGAAGAGACATAAATGCTTATGGGGGAGTTGTTGCTGTATATATATACAGAGTCATATCCCTGTAATGCTTAGAGAAGATCTTATGTCAAGTGTTATTGATATCAGAACCAAGTTAAGACCCAGATGCAGACTGTCGAAGTAGCATTGTTTCATGTAACAACAGGGACAGGGAAAGACAGGTCAAGGCAGGCAGGGATTATAGTCCAGAGAGGGGCAGAGGTACAAATCAGCAGGCAGGCTCAGGGTCAGGGACAGGCAGGTGGGCTCAGGGTCAGGGTCAGGGACAGGCAGAGTGGTCAGGCAGGCAGGCTCAGGGTCAGGGACAGGCAGAGTGGTCAGACAGGTGGGCTCAGAGTCAGGACAGGAAAGGATCAAAACCGGGAGGACAAGAAAAGGGAGACTGGGAAAAAGTAGTAGCCGAAAACACAAAACCGCTGGTTGACTCGAACAAACAAGACGAACTGGCACAGACAGACAGAAAACACAGGTATACATCCACGTTCACAGCCAATGGGGACGATGGGCGAGACCTGGAGGGGGGTTGAGACAAGCACAAGGACATGGGGAACAGATCAGATCAGGATTGTTGTGGTTGCAGGTTCACTTGGCACATCTAAAGCCTTTTCTTGTGGGGTGTTGCTATAGGCCACCAAGTGCTAACAGTCAGTGTCTAAATAATATGTGTAAAATGCTTGATAGTGTATGTGATGTAAACAAAGAGGTGTACTTTCTTGCGGACCTGAATATTGACTGGTTTTCATCAAGCTGTCCCCTCAAGAAGAGGAGTCTTACTGTAACCAGTGCCTGGTTCATGTTATTAATCAACCTACCAGAGTGTTTACAAACACTACAGGAACAAGATCATGCACATGTATCGATCGCATTTTTACTAATACTGTAGAACTTTGTTCTAAAGCTGTATCTGTACCTATAGAATGCAGTGATCACAATATAGTGTCTATATCCATGAAAGCCAAAGTTCCTACAGCTGGGCCTAATATATTGTATAAAAGATCATACAAAAGATTTTGCTGTCTCTTATGTGGATGATGTTAAAAATATGTGTTGGTCTGATGTGATTAATGAGGAGAATCCAGACGAAGCACTTGAAAGGTGTTAGAATGGCCAAGTCAAAGTCCAGACCTGAATCCAATCGAGAATCTGTGGAAAGAACTGAAAATTGCTGTTCACAAATGCTCTCCATCCAACCTCACTGAGCTCAAGCTGTTTTGCAAGGAGGAATGGGAAAACATTTCAGTCTCTCGATGTGCAAAACTGATAGAGACATACCCCAAGCGACTTACAGCTGTAATCGCAGCAAAAGGTGGCGCTACAAAGTATTAACTTAAGGGGGCTGAATAATTTTGCACGCCCAATTTTTCAGTTTTTGATTTGTTAAAAAAGTTTGAAATATCCAATAAATGTCGTGCCACTTCATGATTGTGTCCCACTTGTTGTTGATTCTTCACAAAAAAATACAGTTTTACTTCTTTATGTTTGAAGCCTGAAATGTGGCAAAAGGTCGCAAAGTTCAAGGGGGCCGAATACTTTCGCAAGGCACTGTATATTCAATGGTTGTAAAGATGGGGAGAAGTCTGGCCATAATAAAGAGATGCTCTGCGTTTTTAACACCACACTCCAAAAAGCAAGTTCTGCAGGCTCTAGTTTTGCCTAATCTTGATTCTTGTCCAGTCGTGTTGTCCAGTGCTGCAAGGAAAGACCTAGTTATGCTGCAGCTGGCCTAGAACAGAGTGGCACGTTTTGCTCTTATTGGAATCAGAGGGCTGATGTAAATACTATGCAAGCCAGTCCCTCTTGAATAAGAGTTGAGGAAAGGCTGACTGCATCACTTCTTTTTTTTATGAGAAACATTAATGTGTTGAAAATCCCAAAATGTTTGCATAGTCAACTTACACACAGCTCTGACACACACACTTATCCCACCAGACATGTCACCAGGGGTCTGTTCACAGTCCCCAAATCCAGAACAAATTCAAGAAAGCTCACAGTATTATATAGAGCCCTTACTGCATGGAACTTCCTTCCATCTCATATTGTTAAAATAAACAGCAAATCTGGTTTCAAAAACAGATAAAGCAACACCTCGCGGCACAACCCCTCTCCCCTATTAGACCTAGATAGTTTGTGTGTATGCATTGATATGTAGGCTACGTGTGCCTTTCAAAAATGTTTTATGAAGTTCTGTCCTTGAGCTGTTCTTGTCTATTGATGTTCTGTATTA
The DNA here is from genome assembly GCF_045791955.1 of Oncorhynchus clarkii lewisi. NCBI lineage: Eukaryota > Metazoa > Chordata > Actinopteri > Salmoniformes > Salmonidae > Oncorhynchus > Oncorhynchus clarkii. The sequence goes on along the minus strand of NC_092151.1, from coordinate 54,131,779 downwards.
TGTCATTCTGTATTATGTTTCATGTTTTGTGTGGACCCCAGGAAGAGTAGCTGCTGCTTTTGCAACAGCTAATGGGGATCCTAATAAAATACCAAATACCAAATAATAACAGAGAATAGCAGCAGTGTAAAAGGGGGGGGGGGGCAATGCAAATACAGTGCCTTGCGAAAGTATTCGGCCCCCTTGAACTTTGCGACCTTTTGCCACATTTCAGGCTTCAAACATAAAGATATAAAACTGTATTTTTTTGTGAAGAATCAACAACAAGTGGGACACAATCATGAAGTGGAACGACATTTATTGGATATTTCAAACTTTTTTAACAAATCAAAAACTGAAAAATTGGGCGTGCAAAATTATTCAGCCCCTTTACTTTCAGTGCAGCAAACTCTCTCCAGAAGTTCAGTGAGGATCTCTGAATGATCCAATGTTGACCTAAATGACTAATGATGATAAATACAATCCACCTGGGGGTAATCAAGTCTCCGTATAAATGCACCTGCACTGTGATAGTCTCAGAGGTCCGTCAAAAGCGCAGAGAGCATCATGAAGAACAAGGAACACACCAGGCAGGTCCGAGATACTGTTGTGAAGAAGTTTAAAGCCGGATTTGGATACAAAAAGATTTCCCAAGCTTTAAACATCCCAAGGAGCACTGTGCAAGCAATAATACTGAAATGGAAGGAGTATCAGACCACTGCAAATCTACCAAGACCTGGCCGTCCCTCTAAACTTTCAGCTCATACAAGTAGAAGACTGATCAGAGATGCAGCCAAGAGGCCCATGATCACTCTGGATGAACTGCAGAGATCTACAGCTGAGGTGGGAGACTCTGTCCATAGGACAACAATCAGTCGTATATTGCACAAATCTGGCCTTTATGGAAGAGTGGCAAGAAGAAAGCCATTTCTTAAAGATATCCATAAAAAGTGTTGTTTAAAGTTTGCCACAAGCCACCTGGGAGACACACCAAACATGTGGAAGAAGGTGCTCTGGTCAGATGAAACCAAAATTGAACTTTTTGGCAACAATGCAAAACGTTATGTTTGGCGTAAAAGCAACACAGCTGAACACACCATCCCCACTGTCAAACATGGTGGTGGCAGCATCATGGTTTGGGCCTGCTTTTCTTCAGAAGGGACAGGGAAGATGGTTAAAATTGATGGGAAGATGGATGGAGCCAAATACAGGACCATTCTGGAAGAAAACCTGATGGAGTCTGCAAAAGACCTGAGACTGGGACGGAGATTTGTCTTCCAACAAGACAATGATCCAAAACATAAAGCAAAATCTACAATGGAATGGTTCAAAAATAAACATATCCAGGTGTTAGAATGGCCAAGTCAAAGTCCAGACCTGAATCCAATCGAGAATCTGTGGAAAGAACTGAAAACTGCTGTTCACAAATGCTCTCCATCCAACCTCACTGAGCTCGAGCTGTTTTGCAAGGAGGAATGGGAAAAAATTTCAGTCTCTCGATGTGCAAAACTGATAGAGACATACCCCAAGCGACTTACAGCTGTAATCGCAGCAAAAGGTGGCGCTACAAAGTATTAATTTAAGGGGGCTGAATAATTTTGCACGCCCAATTTTTCAGTTTTTGATTTGTTAAAAAAGTTTGAAATATCCAATAAATGTCGTTCCACTTCATGATTGTGTCCCACTTGTTGTTGATTCTTCACAAAAAAATACAGTTTTATATCTTTATGTTTGAAGCCTGAAATGTGGCAAAAGGTCTTTTTAGGGTTTTCCTCTGACACCGACTGGTATAGAGGTCCTGGATGGCAGGAAGTTTGGCCCCAGTGATGTACTTAAATGCTTTAAAAAATCAAATCATAAATACATTAATCAAAAGAGCAAAAAAGATTAACACAGCCATACTTATCTCGAGTCCAAGCAGACAAAACAGAAAGTTAGTCTGTCTTTTAAAAATCCCAGTAGACCAACATATTTTCTTTGCAGCCACTAATTCACGATTATCCAAATTGGAAGTACAACTGTCCAAAGGTGCAGAATTATAGGCAATTACTCTCCTTTTATTGATATTTCACAAGACAATGTCATACATCAAATCAAATATTACTCCTGATATTATATATATATATTTTTTTAATAAGCACATTGTGTGCAGGATTCATTCACCGGTGTCATTACAATCCAATTCCATGTCTTCAAAACAAAGGCTGGTTTGCTCATTTGTTTTGTAGACTTTCCATTGGTGCACAAAAACACTATCCACAATAGAAATAAGGAAAGGTGAATAAAATGTAGGAACACAACCGATATGAATGTTTACACAGGAAAAAAGGGTTATATTAAAACCAGGAAAATCTGGAGAGTCCTTTGTTGATTATAGACCCATAAGTTTAATAAAGTGTGATAATAAAATAAACAATCAGACTTGATACATATCACTCAAACAGGGTTAATTAAGGATAGACGCGTACAAACAAATACAATAACAAGCCTCTGAAGGTTTGATTAGAACGTTCCAATCAAGATGGTCAAAAGCTGTTTTGATATCAACAACCATTATTGATAAATCTGTATCTTCTTTTTTTAGCGTATTGGATTCAATTTATAGCTGAAATAATAGATTTAACAACAATATTTAAAAAATGACCCAAAGCAAAAATATACACAAATAATGCTTTGGAAAGGGGCACAGGGGGCACAGGAGGCACAGGGGCACATTTAGTTTTCAATTGATCAGGTATCAATTGATCAGGTATATTAGGAGATAATCTGCAAATAAGTTTAGTTTATGTTATGTTTACCATTAAATCTGTCTATGTGCCCTTGAGCAAGGCACTTCACCTTAATTGCTCCTGGAAGTTCGCTCTGGATAACACCGTCTGCTAAATAACAAACGTTTGTAAAAATGTAATCTATCTGTCTGCATATTACAAGACATGGCATATGAGGGTGCAGTAAGATACGCGATGGGTTGGACGATACTTTTCTCGTCAATCATCTTGAAAAAACGTATACTTAGAAACTGGAAATCAACCAAATCTCCACCGTTAACACAATGGAAAGGTCAAAATGCTTTATTATCTTAATGTTGAAAGTGTGTGGGGGACGGAGAGAAACAAAATGATGCAGTTTGAGGCCATGTGGTGAGTGATGCGGGAGATGGCGGTGTGAACAGGTGGGTCTGGGCAGTGGTGATTTTGTGAATGTTTTGTGTGTCTGTATGTTGACGTTTGAATGTGTATGTTTTGTATTGCTTAAATAATAATAATAATAATAGAAGGGAAAAAAAGAAGGAAAAAAAAGAAGGGTTCTTCGGCTGTCATCATTGGAGAACCCTTTTTGGTTCCAGGTAGAACTCTTTTTGGTTCAATGAAGAACCCTCTGTCTAAAGGGTTCTACATGGAATTTAAAAGGGTTCTACCTGTAACCAAAAAGGGTTCTTCAAAGGGTTCTCCTATGGGGAAGACCAAAGAACCCTTAAGGTTCTACTGTAGATAGCACATTTTTTCTAATAGTTTAGGCCTTAATTCACTCCAAAGCAAAGCTCTATAATTGAAGGTCACAATGTTGAAGATGATGACTTAGGAGTAACCAAAGGTTACTTAGAAGTAACCCCACTTCATTCTATGCATGTCCAAAATATTGTAAAAAGTCCTAACAATTAGGAGGTCCCCATTTCCTAGATGTTTAAATACAGTATATTGTACATGGTATGACACTGATGGGGCAATTTAGAATTCTGAGCAGTAGTATTTACTGATTTCAGAGAAAGTGAACACAATTGCATCACATTCTCCTTCTGTATTCACCGATGACATGATGTATTTAAAGTGTTGCTAAATGTGTTCTAAGATATGCAAGTCAGGTACTAAGGCAAGAAAATGATCAGAAGTTCTGTAAATGTATTAGAGCATTTCATCATTGCTGTTCTGATATAGATAGGGCTATGTCAGCATGTGGGACATCTGGTGTAGTGGTACATTTGTGTTTGAGGGTACTACTGTACTTTGGCAATTTTGGAACCCAATCACAACAAAAGTTATTGGGTTGTTGCTGAATGTGTTCGGTGCATGAATAAAAATGGTTTTGGTTAGTGGGACATTGTAGTGTGTGTGGTCAGATTTCCTAGATGGGGTGACCCGTTAAAACACATAAAAAACCACCGTACCAATGAAACCTTGCTCTAGAATGATAAAGCTTTCCTTCTGTCAATTGCAATTCCACAATCTAGCTTTTGGTGTTAACATAACTAGTTATTGGTAGTGTTTTAAAATATAATAACCATTCTTGTAAACAGTTACTATATATTTTATGAAAATCAGATTTATAGTAATGTCCCACTTCCCCTGAATCGTGGAACAGGGACCTTTTCAGCAATAGAAAATGCACAAAATTAAACTTGAATCAATTTAAATGTATTTCCCTTCATTAGATATTCTAAAATATATTGAAATATGTTGTTTTATTGTTCAAAACATCTCTGAATCAATTTCAGATGCTTTATAGAAAATAAACAGTATAGGATACAGTGAGGTCACTGGCTGGGTAGGAAGATTTACTCACAAATAAACCTTGATGAAGCCCAAGTTTACCATAAAACAGATACATGTAGCTCCAACAATCAAATGTAATATCAATTTAGCCAAGATACACAAGCGATAGCCTCCAATGACGGCATATTTCATATGCCGTCAAAATGACACAGTGCTCAACTCCGCTCTGCCATAGACAAATGCAGCATACAGCTATTAGAACCAATAGGTGGTCTAAAAGACCAGTATGAGGACAGTTTTCACCTGGATAGTTTGCAACACAAACTCCATAGCCTTTCACAATGGATTTACAATTCTTCCAATGCGGTGCGCAAAAACACACACATATACACACACACAATATTATTATATATAATGAATTAAGGTTCTAACGAAATTCTATATCAACAATTGAAATGACTGAAAAATGCTGTTCAAAACAGTCTATGGCAGACTGCTATGACTGTTGCTGTATTGTGAAGACCCGCTGCGTGTAGCTGTATAATGGGAAGGGAAAAAAAACATTTTGAACAAGCTAGCTAGCTTACCTTAGCCAGTCACCTCCGTCATAGACAGAGACCAGTACTCGAGCATGATACCATAATGATTGGTTTTGTTTCTGATTAAGCCTACTGCTGGGACACCATACAGATGCGTTGTTGAACTGATTTTCTGAATTGTATTGCTTGAGCTTTTACACCATTTGTTTGGGTGTACCTTTTATTAATCTAGTCTAAAGACATCTATTTTTTAATCTTACTGAATTAAGCCTGAAGGTAATTTGTTCTGTCCAAGAATCATTCAGTCTCCAAAGGGACAGATCGTAATTCACTTTTTGTGCTTTGGGGATGGGTTTGTCTGATACCGCACAGCAAGCAGTACCAGAGCGCCAAGTCTAGGTGCAAGAGGCTTCTAAACAGCTTCTACCCCCCAAGCCATAAGACTCCTGAACATCTAATCAAACGGCTTGTTGTTGTTATCATCTATGCATAGTCACTTTACTAACTCTACCTACATGTACATATTATGTACATATTACGATGAGACAAGGAGATCCCTACCGACCAATCCCTCCCTAACCCGGACGACGCTAGGCCAATTGTGCGTTGTCCCACGGACCTCCCGGTCGCGGCCGGTTACGACAGAGCCTGGGCGCGAACCCGGGGACTCTGATGGCACAGCTGGCGCTGCCTTTTATTTCTTATTCTTGTTGGTTAGGGGCTCGTAAGTAAGCATTTCATTGTACACCTGTTGCATTCGGCGCATGTGACTAATAAAATATGATTTTATTTGAACTACCTATCCATCTATCAATCTATCAATCAGCTTGGTTTTGTGTTTTTGTACTGGACAGTGTGTTTTTCCCTTGATTTACATTCACTCTTTTGCAGGTTTTACTCATTTCTTCCATCCTAGCCAAATGTCTTCAACTGCTTGCATGCAGTTCCCCTATATCAAGCTGTTTTTGTACAGCCCTTATGCACTACACTTTTCCAGGTGCTAACTTTTATTATAAACGGGGTGGTTTGAGCCCTGAATGCTGATTGGCTGACAGCCGTGGTATATCAGACTGTATACCACGGGTATGACAAAGCTTTTGTTTTTACTACTCTAATTACATTCGTAACTAGTTTATAATAGCAATAAGGAACCTCTGGGGTTTGTGATATACAGTGGCAAGACAAAGTATGTGAACCCTTTGGAATTACCTGGATTTCTGCATAAATTGGTCATAAAATGTGATCTTATCTTTATCTAAGTCTCAACAATAAACAAACAGTCTGCTTAAACTAATATCACACAAAAAAATTATACGTTTTTATGTCTTTATTGAACACACTGTGTAAAGATTCACACTGCAGGGTGAAAAAAGTATGTGACCCTTGGATTTAATAACTGGTTGACCATCATTTGGCAGCAATAACCTCAACCAAACCGTTTCTATAGTTGTGGATCAGACCTGCACAACGGTCAGGAGGAACTTTGGACCATTCCCCTTTAAAAAACTGTTTCAGTTCAGCAATATTCTTGGGATGTCTGTTGTGAACCACTCTCGAGGTCATGCCACAGCATCTCAATCCAGTGGAGGTCAGGACTCTGACTGGGCCACTCCAGAAAGCGTATTTTGTTCTGTAGAAGTCTTTATGTAATTGATTTACTTCTGTGTTTTGGGTCATTGTCCTGTTGCATCACGCAACTTCTGTTGATCGAACAGATAGCCTTACAATCTTCTGCAAAATGTATTGATAAACTTGGTCATTCATTTTTCCGTTGAGGATAGCAAGCTGTCCAGGCCCTGAGGCCACCAAAGCAGCCCCAAACTATATTGTTTTGCAAATTTATTTACACAAGTATTCAGACCCTTTGCATTGAAGGTCCCCAAGAACACAGTGGCCTCCATCATTCTTAAAAGAAGAAGTTTGGAACCACTAAGTCTCTTCCTGGAGCTGGCCGCCTGGCCAAACTGAGCAATCGGGGGAGAAGGGCCAAGAACCCGATGGCCACTTTGACAGAGCTCCAGTGTTCCTCTGTGGAGATGGGAGAACCTTCCAGAAGGACAACCATCTCTGCAGCACTCCACCAATCAGGCCTTTATGGTAGAGTGGCCAGATGGAAGCCACTCCTCAGTAAAAGGCACATGACAGCCCACTTGCAGTTTGCTAAAAGGCACCTAAAGGACTGTCAGACCATGAGAAACAAGATTATCTGGTCTGATGAAAACAAGATTGAACTCTTTGGCCTGAATGCCAAGCGTCACGTCTGGAGGAATCCTGACACCATCCCTACGGTGAAGCATGGTGGTGGCGGTATCATGCTGTAGGGATGTTTTTCAGCTGCAGGGACTGGGAGACCAGTCAGGATCGAGGGAAAGATGAACGGAGCAAAGTACAGAGAGCTCGTTGATGAAAACCTGCTCCAGAGCACTCAGGACCTCAGACTGGGGTGAAATTTCCCCTTCCAACAGGACAACGACCCTAAGCACACAGCCAAGACAACGCAGGAGTGGCTTCGGGGCAATTCTCTAAATGTCCTTGAGTGTCCCAGCCAGAGTTTGGACTTGAACCCGATCGAACATCTCTGGAGAGACCTGAAAGTAGCAGAGCTTAAGAGAATCTGCAGAGAAGATTGGGAGAAACTCCCAAATACAGGTGTGCCAAGCTTAAAGTGTCATACCCAAGAAGACTCGAGGCTGTAATCGCTGCCAAAGCTGCTTCCACAAAGTATAGAGTAAAGGGTCTGAATAGTTATGTAAATTTGATTTAAAAAATATATTATAATAATAATAATAATTGGTTACAAATCAAATCAAATTGATTTATATAGCCCTTCTTACATCAGCTGATATCTCAAAGTGCTAGAGAGGAACCAGGCTATGAGGGGTGGCCAGTCCTCTTCTGGCTGTGCCAGGCGGAGATTATAACAGAAAATGGCCAAGATGTTCAAATGTTCATAAATGACCAGCATGGTCAAATAATAATAATCACAGTAGTTGTCGAGGGTGCAACAGGTCAGCACCTCAGGAGTAAAAGTCAGTTGGCTTTTCATAGCCGATCATTCAGAGTATCTCTACCGCTCCTGCTGTCTCTGGAGAGTTGAAAACAGCAGGTCTGGGACAGGCAGCACATCCGGTGAACAGGTCAGGGTTCCACAGCCACAAGAACAGTTGAAACTGGAGCAGCAGCACGGCCAGGTGGACTGGGGACAGCAAGGAGTCATCAGGCCAGGTAGTCCTGAAGCACGGTCCTAGAGCTTAGGAAAGAAAGAGAGAAAGAGATAATTAGAGAGAGCATACTTAAATTCCCACAGGACACCGGATAAGACAGGAGAAATACTCCAGATATAACAGACTGACTCTAGACACATAAACTACTGGAGCATAAATACTGGAGGCTGAGACAGGAGGGGTCAGGAGACACTGTGGCCCCATCCGATGATACCCTCGGACAGGGCCAAACAGGCAGAATATAACCCCACCCACTTTGCCAAAGCACAGCCCCCACACCACTAGAGGGATATCTTCAACCACCAACTTACCATCCTGAGACAAGGCCGAGTATAGCCCACAAGGATCTCCACCACGGCACAACCCAAGGAGGGGCGCCAACCCAGATAGGAAGACCACATCAGTGACTCAACCCGCAAGGGTGGTTCGTTGCTTCAGTGCCTTTCCGTTTACCTTCACACTCCTGGGCCAGACTACACTCAATCCTAGGACCTACCGAAGAGATGAGTCTTCTGTAAAGACTTAAAGGTAGAGACCGAGTCTGCGTCTCTCACATAGGTAGGCAGACCATTCCATAAAAATGGAGTCCTATAGGAGAAAGCCCTGCCTCCAACTGTTTGCTTAGAAATTCTAGGGACAATTAGGAGGCCTGCATCTTGTGACCGTAGCGTGCGTGTAGGTATGTACGGCAGGACCAAATCGTAAAGATAGGTAGGAGCAAGCCCATGTAATGCTTTGTAGCTTAGCAGTAAAACCTTGAAATCAGCCCTTGCCTTAATAACAGGAAGCCAGCGTAGGGAGGCTATAGCACTGGAGTAATATGATCAAATTTTTGGTTCTAGTCAGGATTCTAGTTACAAAGTTCTGCATGTGCTTCACATCGAAACACAGGGAATAGTATTTTTTGTAATTTGCTATAGGCTGTTTTCAAGGACATGTAAATGTGGCTCATTTGGCCAATATCCCTAGTTTATTGATGGAACTGTCTGCGCCAAGCAAATGGATGTCCGGTAAATTCAAATCTTCCCAGTCACGTTGTCCCGCGGCAAATCTTCCTGTTGGAAACCGAGAAATGTGCATATTGTTTTTATGCAGGTTTGAATTTTCGCATTGAAAATCTGTCACCAATTGGATGGAAACCTACAGACACCCTAAAGACTCTGGCAAGTGCGCTAGTCCACTGTCCCTTTGATTATGTCTACACATCATGGTTCAGAAGCAGCCCCAAACATCTAAAGAATAAGCTACAGACTGGGGTTGTATATTTTCCATGTGTTTTACAAATGTTCCATCCTGAGAATAACCCAGCTTTGATTGGCTTGAAGATTCATGTCTGATGCTAGCCTGTTGCGGTAGCATACATTAAATACATTTTATGAGCCCTACATTACATACCTTTTATGAGCCTTACATTAAGGACATTTTATGACCACAAACCCGAAAAGGCCCAAACGATTGTGTCCTTATCCAATACAGCCTACAAAAAAAATAAGTTGACCCCCAAAAGCCAGATGGAGATGTGTAAATTAGACGTGCTTTCAGTCCTTATACTACTGTAGCATATGCCCCAGCAAATGTAGGGACCGCAATGGAAATAAATCCGACTTTATTGCGTAATCCCGGTCACTTTGAACATTTTTTTTTTTTAGGAAATCAATAAAACAATCAATCAACCCAAATTGTGCAGAGGAAATTAGATGAATGGAAAGACACATCTGTTACAAAACACAAAAAAAGTGTAATGCCATTCAGAGATAGTCAAGCCAAACTTTCGATACTGATTAAGCCAACAAGGTAGGGAGGGATGTGTTTTCTGTTTGTCAAGATTGACATAGTCTATTTATTATGGTGTTGAAAATTCAAACCATGTCGGTATGTTTTGTTTATTGGTTGTGTGGTACATTGGCACAGAAACCTGTTGGTGGAAAATTCTTAGCATATATTTTGTATAATTATTAATATAGCATCAAAATGTTGAAAATCGAATTTCCCCCTTGTCTGCAACTGGCTCTGATCGTGAAGTAATGAAGCAGGCAGGGAGAGTGAGCTCCTGTGTGGTAGTCGACGAACCATGAGCCTTCTGACCAGTAGCCCGGTGTGGCATCGACTGTGCCACAAAAGCAAAGTAGATATCCATGTTTAAAAACACAGGGTTGCTACAGTTATTGTTACTTGTGGTCATAAAACATTATTTTGAGTTAATTCTATGAGGGGGGGACGGTGTTCAATTTATTTTACAGTACAATGGGAAAATATTTTTTAGGATGGATAGGGGGATGCATTTTTTATGACATCTTGAGTTGGACCAGCATTGTTTACATAGCAGGAGGCAAACTGTCTGCCTAGGGAGACTAACTAACAACAGGTGTTTCACAGGGCAGTTTCAAAATGTGCAGTAGAACCAAGGCCGATGAGTTTGTTATTGAAGTGAAAGACCATGCTTGGATGGATTAGCTGGCTATTCCCTCGTTTCCCACAAGCAGTATATGTGTTTAATTAGATAGCTCCCTGAGGTATTATGCATCTCAGAAATGAGCTTAAGGGGGACCACAGTGACATAAAGGAAGCAAATGCTGTCTGTGGAACAACATTTTTTAAATTTTATTAAATAGGCTGTATTTTACAGTGAAATGGCAGATGGCCGGCTCGCCCAAGCACAATGCAGAAGGGGAGTAAGCAGCTCTGCCCCCATCTGTTTGATATTCCACACGCTTTTTTGTCACTCACTCCATAAGTCCAGCTCTGTGAAGTGTCATCTATGTGATAGTGATTATGGGCAATCCCATTTTGGCTTTGTATATTAGATGTACTTCCTGGATACTTTCAGACAAACCTATTCAATGTGAATTGTATATGCTATCATCTTGTATTCGATAGGAATACATATTGGTGAGCAAATAAGCATAGGAGGTAGTGTAGGGATAGATAGCCACACAAACTAAAAGGAGCTATACGGAAGGCAGTGCAGTGGACATTACACAATCTGCAACAGATAATAGCAGGTCAGAGGTGGGCAAAGCTGCTGAATGTTAATGTATTCTGGACAGATGCTGGGTGGGAGCTTTGACTCTGCGGTCCCCAGGGGGGGTGTCTAAGAGCAGTCTCTGAGTACATGACTGACGGTTCCAACTGCCAAGAGACTCCGCATATCAACAGCTTCCAGTGAATGGATATCTGGCAGAACATACTACTACCGAAGTTGATTGTTCAGTTCTCTAATGCCCAGTTGTACACCACACAGGCCTATATTTCAAGCCGGAGAGTCACTTCGTCTTTGAAGAAACTGTCGGTGTACCAGTGCAATACCCATCATACCAATTATGGATGCAATTTCCTCTTTCAGATAGACCTAATCTTTTACAGCATAATACTCTCAGGTTTGTTTTGTTATTGGAAACATTTTCCTTTGTTTTGTTGTTTTGTTTGTTTTCGAGAGAAATAGCAGAGAGAACTCTATTGAATCACTTCCCATTTCACTTCATGGGTTTCAATTATAGGGAGTCACTGGGGTCGATTGCAACTGCAGTTCCTTATTATCCACTGAGTTGAAACAGAGATAGTCTAGATAAGCATTACTCTGCCCTGTCCGCTCTGATTATGAACTCACTTCAGCTCAAAAATTGCAAATGGAAAATTGCATTGGGTTAAATGACCCATTGTGTCTGCAAATAGTACAGCAACAGCAAGTAATCCGTTTGAAACAAAATGGGAACATTACAGATGATGTCATTATCAAGCTGCTGGAAAGCCATTTCCAATGGCTGTAGATCAGACGGTGTGACAGGCAGCTTTTGGCTACTCTGGGACATTTTTTGTTTTTTTTTGTTAATCAGGCTGTTTAATATGCCTAATGCAACTTTAATGTCTGTGCAAATGATTACATGTTATAGCAAAACACAACTAATGAGGGGGGTAAATCCTTATCACTCATGATCCAGAGGTCAAATTGGACTTCTGATGTTAGAATGAACATGGATGAATATTAAACATGCTTCAGGCTATGTGTATGATATATTATGTGCTATATAATACATGCGTGATTCATTTATGACATTTATGACATTATCATCAAGGAACCCACCAGGTACAACCCTAAATCTGTAAACAAGGGCACCCTCATAGACGTCATCCTGACCAACTGGCCCTCCAAATACACCTCCGCTGTCTTCAACCAGGATCTCAGCGATCACTGCCTCATTGCCTGTATCCGCTACGGATCCGCAGTCAAACGACCACCCCTCATCACTGTCAAATGCTCCCTAAAACACTTCTGTGAGCAGGCCTTTCTAATCGACCTGGCCCGGGTATCCTGGAAGGACATTGACCTCATCCCGTCAGTTGAGGATGCCTGGTCATTCTTTAAAAGTAACTTCCTCACCATTTTAGATAAGCATGCTCCGTTCAAAAAATGCAGAACTAAGAACAGATATAGCCCTTGGTTCACACCAGACCTGACTGCCCTCGACCAGCACAAAAACATCCTGTGGCGGACTGCAATAGCTTCGAATAGTCCCCGCGATATGCAACTGTTCAGGGAAGTCAGGAACCAATACACGCAGTCAGTCAGGAAAGCTAAGGCCAGCTTCTTCAGGCAGAAATTTGCATCCTGTAGCTCTAACTCCAAAAAGTTCTGGGACACTGTGAAGTCCATGGAGAACAAGAGCACCTCCTCCCAGCTGCCCACTGCACTGAGGCTAGGTAACACGGTCACCACCGATAAATCCATGATTATCGAAAACTTCAACAAGTATTTCTCAACGGCTGGCCATGCCTTCCTCCTGGCTACTCCAACCTCGCCCAACAGCTCCGCCCCCCCCCCCCCCCCCCCCCCCCCCCCGCAGTTACTCGCCCAAACCTCTCCAGGTTCTCCTTTACCCAAATCCAGATAGCAGATGTTCTGAAAGAGCTGCAAAACCTGGACCCGTACAAATCAGCTGGGCTTGACAATCTGGACCCTCTATTTCTGAACCTATCCGCCGCCATTGTCGCAACCCCTATTACCAGCCTGTTCAACCTCTCTTTCATATTGTCTGAGATCCCCAAGGATTGGAAAGCTGCCGCAGTCATCCCCCTCTTCAAAGGGGGAGACACCCTGGACCCAAACTGTTACAGACCTATATCCATCCTGCCCTGCCTATCTATGGTCTTCGAAAGCCAAGTCAACAAACAGGTCACTGACCATCTCGAATCCCACCGTACCTTCTCCGCTGTGCAATCTGGTTTCCGAGCCGGTCACGGGTGCACCTCAGCCACGATAAAAGACAGTACTGTGCAGCCGTCTTCATCGACCTTGCCAAGGCTTTCGACTCTGTCAATCACCATATTCTTATCGGCAGACTCAGTAGCCTCGGTTTTTCTGATGACTGCCTTGCCTGGTTCACCAACTACTTTGCAGACAGAGTTCAGTGTGTCAAATCGGAGGGCATGCTGTCCGGTCCTCTGGCAGTCTCTATGGGGGTGCCACAGGGTTCAATTCTCGAGCTGACTCTTTTCTCTGTATATATCAATGATGTTGCTCTTGCTGCGGGCGATTCCCTGATCCACCTCTACGCAGACGACACCATTCTGTATACTTCCGGCCCGTCCTTGGACACTGTGCTATCTAACCTCCAAACGAGCTTCAATGCCATACAACACTCCTTCCGTGGCGTCCAACTGCTCTTAAACGCTAGTAAAATCAAATGCATGCTTTTCAACCGTTCGCTGCCTGCAACCGCACGCCCGACTAGCATCACCACCCTGGATGGTTCAGACCTAGAATATGTGGACATCTATAAGTACCTAGGTGTCTGGCTAGACTGTAAACTCTCCTTCCAGACTCATATCAAACATCTCCAATCTAAAATCAAATCTAGAGTCGGCTTTCTATTCCGCAAAAAAGCTACCTTCACTCACGCCGCCAAACTTACCCTAGTAAAACTGACTATCCTACCGATCCTCGACTTCGGCGATGTCATCTACAAAATAGCTTCCAACACTCTACTCAGCAAACTGGATGCAGTTTATCACAGTGCCATCCGTTTTGTTACTAAAGCACCTTATACCACCCAACACTGCGACCTGTATGCTCTAGTCGGCTGGCCCTCGCTACATATTCGTCGCCAGACCCACTGGCTCCAGGTCATCTACAAGTCCATGCTAGGTAAAGCTCCGCCTTATCTCAGTTCACTGGTCAAGATGGCAGCACCCATCTGTAGCACGCGCTCCAGCAGGTGTATCTCACTGATCATCCCTAAAGCCAACACCTCATTTGGCCGCCTTTCATTACAGTTCTCTGCAGCCTGTGACTGGAACGAATTGCAATAATCGCTGAAGTTGGAGACTTTTACCTCCCTCACCAACTTCAAACATCTGCTATCTGAGCAGCTAACCAATCGCTGCAGCTGTACATAGTCTATCGGTAAATAGCCCACCCAATTTTACCTACCTCATCCCCATAGTGTTTTTATTTATTAACTTTTCTGCTCTTCTGCACACCAATATCTCTACCTGTACATGACCATCTGGTCATTTATCACTCCAGTGTTAATCTGCCAAATTGTAATTATTCGCCTACCTCCTCATGCCTTTTGCACACAATGTATATAGACTCTCTTTTTTTCTACTGTGTTATTGACCTGTTAATTGTTTACTCCATGTGTAACTCTGTGTTGTCTGTTCACACTGCTATGCTTTATCTTGGCCAGGTCGCAGTTGCAAATGAGAACTTGTTCTCAACTAGCCTACCTGGTTAAATAAAGGTGAAATAAAAAAAAATACATAAATAAATAATACAGACATGCAAGGAATAACATTGGGAAGCTTATGTGAATGCATATGTTAGAGACATTTTGTATGTGAAAGAAACTGTATTGAAGATATTTTGGAGCCTGCTAGATAGACTGCGAGTTAAGATACAGTTTTCAATCTTGCTTTTAATTATTTTAACTTTCTTTAAACGGTTTCATTTCATCCTTTTTATCTTGCTAGTTTTTGTACCTGTTACCAATATCAACTGGAACCTGTCTATGCATACTGGAAACCATTATTTATTTTACTACTCATCAACAAGGGACTGTGTGACAAACCTGGATATATTTTTTGCAAGAATGATTCGCTAGGATTGCAATGAACGAGTGAAGACTGAAGCCTCATTCAAATTACGCACAAACACTGCATTTACGTTGCGCCTGATGTCATGCATTTCGATGGGGACATCCACAACGGATTGGAAATGCAACGCCCCCCTTTCGGTTGAAGGCACGCCGCAAACTTTTACATTTTTCAAACTGTGCGTTGTCCTCAGTTCAGCCAGAGTCCGTCGAAGAGTAGGAAGTTAACAAACCACAGAAGAAAATGAAAATATGGGTTTTCGGTGATGGTTTTATGGGATAACTAACAACTTGTAAACAATTACCCATTCACCTTATTTAAGAACCCGGAAACAAAACAATGTCTGAACGTTCTGTTTTATGGAGTGCTTCCGTTGTGGCGTTTTTGGCGTTTGCGAACGTTAGCTAGTTAGCTCAAAATTTCGTGGGATCATAATAAGAAGTTTCGCAGTTGCTCCATGTGTTTTCGAAGGTTCCATATCAATTTGGGAGGGGATGTTGGTCAAAGTTCTGTGCAACTTCCTTTGCCATCTACACCAAAAAAATAAAATAGAGTTTTTGACCTAATTGTCACATAACAGCTAACCATACATTATTGAAATTATAACTATCAAACCTGCATTACAAAGACCACGCAGCTGAAGGTGTCCTGCTGCATGGTGGGAGTTATTTCCCCTCCTTTCCACTTTATGTCCACCCAGTCGTATTTTTCATGGCAGGATCTTCTCATTTTGAAGTATTCTCTTTTTTTTATGTAAACATAATGGAATTCTGATTAGTTATATGCAAATGAATACACAATCCAAATGTGTATGCTGTTTTCCTTATTACTATAATCTGTCCAGTAGGGTCAACCAAAAACACTTGGCCTGATGGTTCATGCAGATACTGGGGAAGCAATATAGAAATGTATTGATCCCTTAAATGATTTTACTATTAAATGACCCATATCACAACCCTCATACCTCTTTACAAAAATGTACAACAAACCCTCGAATGCACTTTTGCATTTTGTAAGTTGTCTGCAGGTGGCTTGTTGTGAATGCACTCAAATATCAAGTTATTTTCAGGTTATGTAAACTGCTTTCTAATACTCAACATAGAAGGATTTGTCTTAATGTACAGTATATGAAAGTGATGCTATGAAAAGGATTCTTTCACGATATCAAGCTCTTGCTGACTGACAAATCACTGCCTATTACTGTGATTAAAAATAGCATATGAAACATTGTTTTTCATGAGGCCTACCTGTGCACCTTCCTTTAAGCACCTCTGTTCAAACACCTCTCCTGTCCTTGATCCATACCACATAGAGCCATTTGCGGATTTTTTTCAGTGTCCATGTGAAAGATAGTTATTGCGAACCTGGAACATTTGTTAACTTTAAAAAAATGTTTTTAACACCCATGTAAAATGAAGGCCTGCAAAGCTTACATATTTAAGTCCTGCAGGGCAGGGGAAGTCTTGCAGTTATGTAGCTGTAATACTATGGAAGGTAGCTAGCTCGCTGGCTTTTTATTTATCATTAACCCTTTCTATGACTGATACGTTTGACGTTAGCTAGTTACTTAGCTAGGTTGTGGATGTGTCACTGCAACCTTAAAGTTCTTAAATGATGTCACCATTGCCCTTTATTCTAAGCAATGTTGTGCTGTTATTTTTTATTGACTTGGCCAAAGCTTTTGATACGGTAAAACATTCCATTCTATGGAGTATTGGTGTCTCTGAGGAGTCTTTGGCCTGGTTTGCTAACTACCTCTCTCAAAGAGTGCAGTGTATAAAGTCAGAACATCTGCTGTCTTAGCCACTGCCTGTCACCAAGGGAGTAACCCAAGGCTCGATCCAAGGTCCCACACTCTTCTTAATTTACATCAACAACATAGCTCAAGCAGTAGGAATCTCTCTCAACCATTTATATGCATATGATACAGTCTTATACTCAGCTAGCCCTTCCCTGGATTTTGTGTTAAACGCTCTACAACAAAGCGTTCTTAGTGTCCAACAAGCTTTCTCTGCCCATAACCTTGTTCTTAACACCTCCAAAACAAAGGTCATGTGGTTTGGTAAGAAGAATGCCCCTCTCCCCACCGGTGTGATTACTACCTCTGAGGGTTTAGAGCTTGTCACCTTATACAAGTACTTGGGAGTATGGCTAGATTGTACACTGTCCTTCTCTCAGCAAATATCAAAGCTGCAGGCTAAGGTTAAATCTATACTTGGTTTCTTCTATCGTAATTGCTCCTATTTCACCTCAGCTGACATAATAACCCTGATTCAGATGACCATCCTGGCCATGCTAGACTACAGAGACATAATTTATAGATCAGCAGTTTAAAAAAAAAAATCTTTATTTAACTTGGCAAGTCAGTTTAGAACAAATTCTTATTTACAATGACAGCCTAGGAACAGTGGGTTAACTACCTTGTTCAGGGGCAGAATGACATATGTTTACCTTGTCAGATTTGCCACCAATGCTCCTTATAGGACACATCACTGCACTCTATACTACTCCGTAAACTAGTCAACTCTGTATAGCCGTCGCAAGACCCACTGGTTGATGCTTATTTATAAAACCCTCTTAGGCCTCACATCCCCCTATCTGAGATATATACTGCAGCCCTCATCCTCCACATACAACACCTGTTCTGCCAGTCACATTCTGCTAAAGGTCCCCAAAGCACACACATTCCTGGGTCGCTCCTCTTTTCAGTTTGCTGCAGCTAGCGACTGGAACGAGCTGCAAAAAAACACTCAAACTGGGCCGTTTTATCTCGATCTCTTCATTCAAAGACTCAATAATGGACACTCTCCCTGACAGTTGTGGCTGCTTCGCTTGATGTATTGTTGTCTCAAACGTCTTGCCCTTTGTACTGTTGTCTGTGTCCAATAATGTTTGTACCATGTTTTGTGCTGCTACCATGTAATGTTGCTACCATGTTGTTGTCATGTTGTGTTGCTACCATGCTGTGTTGTCATGTGTTGCTGCAATGCTATGTTGTTGTCTTAAGTCTCTCTTTATGGAGTGTTGTGGTGTCTCTTGCCGTGATGTGTGTTTTGACCTATTTTTATTAACGTTTTTATTTATAATCCCAGCCCCCGTCCCTGCAGGAGGCCTTTTACATTTTAGTAGGTCGTCATTGTAACTATGAATTTGTTATTGCCTAGTTAAATAAAGGTTACATTTTTTTTTAAGGAAACCGTGTAAACTAGTCAGCTGTGTACACCATGCAAACTAGTGTTCTGTACTGTAATTGACAATTCTAACAGTAGTATTTTGTTGAAGGTGCAGAATGCTGTGTATGGAGGATTGATAGGGGTGTCGCAGGGATGAGCAATGCCAGTGGAACTCAGGGACGCAGCAGGATTTTAGTTCCAAAAAGGTTGAGTGAGATCCGTTACAAAGGTCACAAACCGAGTGACGAGTTCTCTGACAGCACCCCAGCCACTTTTCCATCTCTACCTCCAACTCCTGCATACCACTCCCACAACACACTTTAGAATAGTTTGGACGTGGCCAAAGTTCCAGTGGGGAGCCTTCT
Organism: Oncorhynchus clarkii lewisi; assembly: GCF_045791955.1. Lineage (NCBI taxonomy): Eukaryota > Metazoa > Chordata > Actinopteri > Salmoniformes > Salmonidae > Oncorhynchus > Oncorhynchus clarkii. The sequence goes on along the minus strand of NC_092151.1, from coordinate 54,112,917 downwards.
GCACAAGTGCATCAAAGCTAAACCAAACAGTCATCAGGTTCCAGCAGCAGCCACACAGCTACAGCAGCCTCATGGTGAACACGGCATCAACATGCAGTGTCAGAAACGCTCTCATTTTATGACGTTTATGTTAAGCCGGAGGAGTGTAAATGTGCCAGCTTGGAGGAGGTCACTAAAGCACAGATTGCCTCCCATGCGTGTTATGGCTGTGCGCAAACTTCAGATCACTGCTCAGCAAAGAAGGTTCCTGTGCTCACCTCAACAAATCCCGGCAACTTTGTGCGGGAGCATCTCTTCCCCAGGTTCCATGGCAACTCTGAGAGCTGTGGTTTTAGTCTGGAGAGTAGAGGCACAGTAGTGTGTCAAGGAGCCATGGCTTTCTGCAAGCCCAGATGGAGTGTTAAACTCTCAAGAACTATTAGAAATCAAATGTCCTGTTCTGAGTAAGAAGTGTGAGTCTCTGACTGAACTGTTCTCTGGCAAACTCACCGATGTGAAGCTGGTGGATGGGGTTTCTCAGCGGCAACCTAATGGAGCCCGTGGGTACTACATGCAGGTGCAAATGGGCATGTTCTGCACAGGACTGGAGAGATGCAAACTGCTTGCCTGGGCTCCATCTGAGCAGATTGTTATTGATGTGCCTTTTGATGTGAAGTTCTGTGCTGATGTTATCTCTGAATTGAATTTCACACATATACTGCCAAGGACAGTAGATGAGTTCCTGTCAGGTAGACTAACTCTGTGCCCCAAATATGTTAATCTATGTGGTATCTAGATGCCTAATACTTCTGTGTTTTTAAATAGTTCATATATGTTGTGCCTTGTAAAGCTCTCTGTCAGCTCTACCTTATTATCTAAGCATAACTCTTGATTGGTGTTTTTTTAGTCTTGCACAGTTCTCTTCATATGCACATTTACCTGATTATATTTGCATAATTCTTGATGTTTTTTTTATATCTTGCCTTGTACAGCTCTCTTCATTCATGTTTATCTAACTCCTTATGATGTATTAATATTTGCATTGTACCTTGTGTAGCTCTTTTTCATATTAAGGCACTTCATGAACTTATCTAAGCGTACCATAATTCATCTTGCACCTGGCAAATTGTGGTGTTAATAAAAACACTGTGAAATTAAACTTTCTTGACATTTTCTTTGATATGAAGGACGAGGAGGCATGTCTAAAGGTTTCAAATTGTGTTTTCAGTTTGATTCTGGGTTTGGTTTTCAAGGGCACCAATGAAGAAAACGGTGTCTTCGCTGTTCCCCGAAAGCAGTTGTCTTCACTGTTGGTCTGTTAGAGACATTTTTGGTGTTGAAGAAAATGTGTTTGAAATAGATTGAAGAAGGCATGATAACGGCACCTATCGGGTGCCTGTAAGGATCAGGAACAGGCAAAGTTACAGTACATTTCTAATGTAGGAACATCAAAATGATTCACATTAAATAGGAATCTATATGTACACACAGGGTCTCATGCGGATGAAATGATAGTGTATATAGAGTTACATTTCATATGAACATTCTCACTGCTCAGTCATGGATGATCTCACCATGACCTTGTCCATTTTGTGCGTCAGGTTGATGGGAACAGTCTGGGAGAAGATTTTGAACACCTTGAATCGTCCGATAACTCTCTCAACATGTTTACATACATTAGCTATCCTTCTCGTGCTTGTGACATCCTCGTCAGACAGCTGCTCTCATTTCCTGAGTGAAGGCTGGTATGGCAAGATTTACCTTCCTCTCATACAGCAGATCTCGGATGGTGAAGCCCCTGTCTGCCATAACTTCATCGCCAGGCCTAAGGTATTCCAGGAAGCCAGAGTTTTGGGTGATGAATTTGTCACTGCATCTGCCTCCACATGGAGTATTGCTGGAATAATAGTGGCTGAATGACTCCCCTCTGGAATGGAGATTGTGTGCTTTCTGATGAGTGGTTTCAGAGCAGTCAATGATGCAAGTGGTGTTGGGGAACATCTCTTTAAAGCACTGAGGCATTGTGTTCTGGATCGTCTCCCTCGGCAGCCATGGAATGTGGTTCCTCATGTGCTCCGCCATTGTGTCAATCCAGTAGGAAAGTATTCTGCTCAATACTCCCCGGGACACAGCAAAGCCTTCAGCAAGATCACCCTGGAGTAGATTCAGATCCATCAAGGTTATCAGTGTTTGATCAGCTATATGCATTTTGAAGTTAGCCGTGTCGAATTGCTGCAGAAACGCTACATGGTCAAAGAAAACACTATGAGGAAGGCCAGTATACAACACAGAGCTAGTGTCATTCTTCAGGATGGTGTGGGTCAAATGGCTCTGCACCACCACATTGGGTTTGTTTGTTGACTGGTTCTCTTGACACGTAGCTGCGATCAGTCAGTGCTGGAACCTCCCATTGAGTATCAGCATCTTTATGCTGCGGTGGCATTGGCACACAGATCAGACTCTGCATCACCACAGTTGTCTTCATCTGTCAAACAAACATAAGAGAGACCACAAGTTTAACACAATAAAATACACAGACAGCCTACTGGTCATGGTTAGGTAAAGAAAAAAGAAAATAGTTGAACGTTTAATAATTTAGCTAGTCAGACATGTCATGAGCATGGCCAGTGGCATGCCAGCAATGATGGGGATACTCATGGCATGGGGGTGATATTGTCAGAAAGAAGTTGTTTGATAGCTAACAATGTAGGGACTAACTAGCTAGGCTAGTTAGCAAACAAAACTGTATCAGATGGGCTGTCCTCAAGCTAGCCAGCTAAGTGAGTAAGCTAGGCAACAGTTAGCTAGGTACAGTGTGTTAGGACTTAGGAGTGGCTACCAACTAGTAACATAATTAGCTAAGCTAGCTAACTTCTGCCCGATTCAGGACAACCATCTGTGGCGATAGCTAGCGAGTAGGAGCTAGCTAACAGCTACCTATATTTGTTGATGTCCTGATGAGATGTCACCTTCTGGTCTGTACTGGTCATAGCCCAGCCACTTCTCAGGGAAAGGATGCTCTTCAGTCGGCCTCTTGTCCACAAAGTGATAGGAACACACATAGGGTCGTTGGGGGTGTCTGTTTTAATTCATACAATGGTGAGGTGTGTTATTGGTCAACCATGGCTTGCCACTGCTGTGATACGATAGTGTAAAGCAATGAATTTGAAGATCATCTGCACTGTATGTTTGTTAGCTAGCTAGCTAGCCAGACAGTTTTAGAGGAATGATTCCATACATTTTTCTAAATAATGGCCAATGTGCCAACATTGGGGGGTAGAGAGAGGAAGAAAGTGAGAAAGATAGGATGAAATTGAGAGCGGGAGAGAGAGAGGTGGGAAGAGAGTGGAAGACTGACAGAGAGAGAGATGGAGAGAGAGAAACAGAGAGAGAAAGATAGCAGTGCAAATGTACTTAGACTTGAGTATTTCAACAACTCTTCTCTTCCAACTTGTTAGGCAATCATATGTACCTACGTGGGGAGGATGGCCAGCCACACAGGAGGAGGATTTTTACTAAGGACGAGATGCGTGCTGGGCATTTCGGAGTGAAGCGCATGATTGCCAAAGTCAACCAAAGTCTGACAGGGAATTGCCAAGGAGTGGGACAGCTGGGAAAGTGAAATAACCTTTTAGTTATCAATCACATTCTATTATATCTGAAAATATTATGACTTCAATGAATGTCATATCAATGTTTAAATTTGTCACTTTTTGCTTAAAAGGTCAGCACCCTGTCTAGCCTGCCAGAATTTTGAGAGGGCGAAGACTGTGGTTCCGGAGTTGAAGCCCATCAAAGTTGTTTGCACGATGGCACATGATCGGTAAGTGTCCCTGTGGTCAAAAAAATATTTGACCACAGCAGAATTGAATATTATAGAATGTGTGTGTATGTGTGTCAGTATCCTTACAAATATGAAAATATGCATACTGTATGACACAGATACGGGTAAGAATAAAGTAATCTCTCTAACACTCTAAATGTTAGGGGTGGACCTCATCTGACCCTTCACTAAATCCAGGAATGGCAACAGCTGGTGTCTGACGGCGACCCATCACTTTACCAAGTGGATGGAGGCAACACCCATTAAGGTCTGTAAAGGAAGAGTACGTGCTTAACTCTAAATCCCCTTCTATAACCCATAAAAAAAGGGTGCTTTGAACCAAAAATAGGTTTTCGTTTTGTATGATACCCATCAAGGACAAGAGTGGCGAGGCCACCTCCAAGGCGATGATGGACTTCTTCAACACCCACTGTTCTCCTGAGGTCATGTTGAGTGACCGAGGTCATGAACGCTGGAACAAGGTACGGATGTTATAGGTTATATTCTGTCATCAGTGGTTTGTTTTATTTATTTTTTACAATTTGTTTTTGTTTTTCCATGGTACATAATCAGACATATTTCAATATTTTACTATTTTACATTGTCAATAGGTGTCGCTTTCCTAACCCCTCCTCCAGGTTTGGGGATGGACCAACCAGACTCTCAAGACTGCCATGGACAAGTCCATTGATTGGTACCAGGAAGGGTGGGAGAACAACCTGAAGGCAATTCTCTTTGCACACAACACAAAATGTCCTGAAGCTATTTTTAGTTTCCCTAACCCTGATATTTTTGACTTTGTCTTCCTAGAGTTACCTCGGTTGAAGCCAACAATCTTCTCCAGTTGGAGCAGTTGGACGGTCGATCACTGAAAGCACTGACGCCCTACACTTCAAGGAAGCCCAATAGACAAAGTGTGTTAAGCTTCGGTTGACATTTGAGAAAGCAAGAAATGGTAGTTCTGCTGAGCTTGTAAAAATGTACCTCTTAAATGTATCTCTCCAAATGACTTTAGGACAGACTGTCCGAGCCCCCCAGGAGGTATCCCACCCACCAGTGAGTTTGGATCAGTCTGATTCTCTGTGCTCTGAGTCGGAGGGGGACCAGCTTGAGGTAGGCTATACCTTCCAAAAGTGTTGAAAAGTACATATCTCCCGTTTATAACACTGCACTAATCCATCAGATTTTCTCTTAGTAAAGTGTAATCTGTGTTTGCTTGTTTACGTCTCTGTCTCCTCCCCTGTTCCCTTTAACTCTGCTCCTGTTCTCCGGGACCTAGGGTTTCTGCCTAACACCCAGACGTGGATCCACCTGATGCCCTCCATTACCAACCACCCTCCAACTTTTCATTACATCATCTACAGCTACTGTTATTGTCATGTTGTCATTATCTGCTAAGAAGGCTTTCTTGCTCCATCATACTGGGCTCATAATATGTGAGATACACAGATGAATTAAAAACACTAGCACTGCAAACACTCAGAACAAAGAGAGCAGCAGTGCCTGGACTTTGCAGTCTCCCTCTTCACGTCCCCCTTCCGAGACTGGCTGCCTGTTGAAAACAAGTGACAGGCAGAACCTTCCACCCACACAGTAACCACCTCCTCCATATTCCACACACCAGAATGCAGTATTTCAGACTTTGATTGTGTACAACCAAAAAAATCTGTGAAAATAAATGAATTACATAACTGTACCAAAAAATAGTTTATGTATTAAATCTTAAATATTGGCAGGTTGGTTTTCACTGCTGTTCCACATTATTCATTATTGTATCCTAGGACTTACAATATATACATATATATTCAACCACAAGAGTGTGCTAATGAGCTATGCGAGATAGGGGAAAAAAATCATAATAGAGGCCTGCTGAAATGATATTATTTCAGTGTAGATAAGGGAATGGGAGGTTAAAATAAAAACATGGCAGCCAGACAAGCCAGTGTAACTTTTACAGATGCACAACTGAGTGCATCCTGTCATCACCGCCTGGTACTGCAACTGCACCGCCCGCAACTGCAAGGCTCTCCAGAGGGTGGTGCAGTCTGCCAAACGCATTACCGGGGGCAAACTACCCACCCTCCAGGTAAAAATCTGTCAATCTGCCCCTGAACAAGGCAGTTCAGGGGCAGGCTGTAATTGAATATAAGAATTTGTTCTTATTCTTACTGACTTGCCTAGTTAAATAAATGCCATCTATTGCACCTTGTCTATGTCGATTGGCCATTGCTTATTTATATGTACATATTTTTATTCCATCCCTTTAGATTTGAGTGTATTAGGTAGTTGTTGGGGAATTGTTAGATATTACTGGACTGCCGGAACTAGAAGCACAAGCATTTCGCTACACTCACATTAACATCTGCTAACCATGTGTATGTGACCAATAACATTTGATTTAATTTGATGCAGAAGCTCGGTAGAAAAACTCCCTAGAAAGGCAGGAACCTAGTAATAAACCTAGAGAGGAACCAGGCTCTGAGGGGGGACCAGTCCTCTTCTGGCTGTGCTGGGTGGAGATTATAACAGTACATGGCCAAGATGTTCAAATGTTCATAGATGACCAGTAGCGTCAAAAAATAATAGTCACAGTGGTTGTAGAGGGTGCAACAGGTCAACACCTCAGGAGTAAATGTCAGTTGGTTTTTCATAGCGGTGCATTCAGAGTTCGAGACAGCAGGTGCGGTAGAGAGAGTAGAAAACAGCAGGTCTGGGACCAGGTAGCACATCCGGTGAACAGGTCAGGGTTCCATAGCCGCAGGCAGAACAGTTGAAATTGGAGCAGAAGCATGACCAGGTGGACTGGGAACAGAAAAGAGTCATCAGGCCAGGTAGTCTTGAGGCATGGTCCTAGGGCTCAGGTCCTCCGGGAGGGGATGGAGAGGACAAACCTGTTTCCGGTCTAACCAGTCTTCTCTTTCAGCCCAAGGACACATTCATACCCGTTACATGAAGACCATCACATAAATACACAAAAAAGGGGAAACCTAGTCAGTTGCACAACTGAATGCATTCAACCCAACCCCTCTGAATCAGAGAAGTGTAGGGGGTTTCCTTAATCAACATCATTGGCACCCAGGGACCAGTTGTTTGGGTTAACTGCATTGCTCAAGAACAGAACAGCAGATTTTTCCACCTTGCCGGCTCAGGATTCAAACTAGTGATTTTCAGTTACTGGCCCAATGCCCTTAACTGCTAGGCTATCTGCCGAAGAACAAACCTTCGTTCATGATGATCCAACATTACATGGGTGACACAGTAAAAATGTAGTTTGATGCGGAAAATGTAGATATCAAAGAACACTGCTGTTCACAGGCAGAGTGGTGGGTGAAACCATTCACTTCAGAAAAAGGTGTGATATTAATAAAAAAGTTTCCTTTCATTATGTGTTGTCGAATTCATGCAAATATTTGCTGCCATGTTGTAAGGTTGGCAATACGAGAGGTCTTCAGACGTAACATTTTTGTATTATTTTCCTTGAAAGAACAACTAGTGGGTTTTGAGTGCTTCTCCCCTATTTGGAAAGTTGGTCTGTCTGCTCTTCAGTCTGAGAGAGATATTCCGAGAGCAGGTTTGTGTCTCCTTCTTCTGTATGTAAAAACTGTTTACAACTCTATAACAAAATAGTGTCTTTGGAAAACTGGTTCATATATCCCAAATTCAATAGCGAATGTGACTATGTACATATTTATGTTGCCGTTAATGCATTTAAAGCCTATTTCGGAAAGTTAATCAAGTGTTTGCTTCTTCATTGAAATATTAAGTTAATGTTTATTTTCTTACTACCTTAAAGGGTTTATATAAAAAGGGTTGTGCTCTGTATTTATGGGTTAATGTCATTTCACATTGAGGGCATGTATCATTACTGTTGCTCCTGTCTAAAAGATACTGTATATTGTGTCCTACCTAACGAGTGAAGGTGTGGCTGTGACTGTCCTGTCATCACTGTTTAAATATTTTACTGCAGGTATGCATTTTTACGCATGCACACATGAAGACTCACTCAAGGACCCAAGTATTGTGCATTGTATATCTATTGTCATTTTCTTTGGACTGTACTGAAATTGTTATTGTTCAGCTTCATGGCTGTCACAATAATGGGGGTCGTGTGTTAGAGCGATTTTGCATGTGAAAGAAGATGTACGACCTCCTTTTCCACAGCAACCAGTGATCTGGGTCAACAGCATCAATGTAACAGTATAGCTTCCATTCCTATCCTCTCCCCTACATGGGCTCAAACCAGGGACCCTCCGCACACAACAACTGCCTCCCACGAAGCATCATTACCCATCGCTCCACAAAAGCAAGGGGAACAACTACTTCAAGGTCTCAGAGCGAGTGATGTCACCGATTGAAAAGCTATTAGCGCGCACCCCGCTAACTAGCTAGCCATTTCACATCGGTTACACATACACTCAATTAGTATTTGGTAGCATTGCCTTTAAAATTGTTGAACATGGGTCAAACGTTTTCGGGTAGCCTTCCACAAGCTTCCCACAATAAGTTGGGTGAATTTTGGCCCATTCCTCCTGACAGTGCTGGTGTAACTGATTCAGGTTTGTAGGCCTCCTTGCTCACACACTCTTTTTCAGTTCTGCCCACGCATTTTCTATAGGATTGAGGTCAGGGCTTTGTGATTGCCACTCCAATACCTTGACTTTGTTGTCCTTAAGACTTTTTGCCACAACTTTGGAAGTATGCTTGGAGTCATTGTCCATTACGAAGACCCATTAGAGACCAAGCTTTAACTTCCTGACTGATGTCTTGAGATGTTGCTTCAATATATCCACATCATTCTCCTACCTCATGATGCCATCTGTATTGTGAAGTGCACCAGACCCTCCTGCAGCAAAGCACCCCCACAACATGATGCTGCCACCCCCATGCTTCACAGTTGGGATGTGTTCTTCGGCTTGCAAGCCTCCCCCTTTTTCCTTTTAGACCAGAGGACATTTCTCCAAAAAGTACAATTTTTGTCCCCATGTGCAGCTGCAAACCGTAGTCTGGCATTTTTATTGCCGTTTTGGAGCAGGGCTTCTTCCTTGCTGAGCGGCCTTTCAAGTTATGTCAATATAGGACTCGTTTTACTGTGGATATAGATACTTTTGTACCTGTTTCCTCCAGCATCTTCACAAGGTCCTTTGCAGTTGTTCTTGATTGATTTGCACTATTCACACCAAAGTACGTTCATCTCTAGGAGACAGAACGCATCTCCTTTCTGAGCGGTATGACGGCTGCATGGTCCCATGGTGTATATTCTTGCATACTATTGTTTGAACAGATGAACATGGTACCTTCAGGCGTTTGAAAATTGCTCCCAGGGATGAACCCGACTTGTGAAGGTCTACAATTTTTTTTCTGAGGTCTTGGCTGATTTCTTTTGATTTTCCTGTGTCGCCAAGCAAGAGGCACTGTGTTTGAAGGTAGGCCTTGAAATACATCCACAGGTACACCTCCAATTGACTCAAATGATGTCAATTAGCCTATCAGAAGCTTCTAAAGCCATGACATCATTGTCTGGAATTTTCCAAGCTTTTTAAAGGCACAGTCAACTTAGTGTATGTAAACTTCTGACCCACTGGAATTGTGATACAGTGAATTATAAGTGAAATAATCTGTCTGTAAACAATTGTTGGAAACGTTACTTGTGTCAACCACAAAGTAGATGTCCTAACCGACTTGCCAAAACTATAGCTTGTTAACAAGAAATTTGTGGAGTGGTTGAAAAACGAGTTTTTAAATGACTCCAACCTAAGTGTATGTAAACTTCCGACTTCAACTGTATATATAATTGAGTCAAAGCCACATACAAACATGGTATTTTTTGGCTTTCTTGAGTAAGGCAGCTCCAAAATGCAGGTGTTTCAGCCTAGTTCAGTGCTTTCTGTGGTGGTGGGGCAAGCCAGTAGAAAATACGGAGTGTTGTGCCGTGATTGGCTCAGTGTTCTGTCACTCATGGGGACACTACGTCACCACCAAGTCTAAGGGGAGAGCTAGAAAATTCTAGCCCTTTGGGTGCTGTCCTAGAGTTACACTAGATGTGTCCATCCAAGAATGCTCAAGGTCATTGGCCACAGGTAAAATTACGTCAAATCACATATGCACAGTAGCTTTGATTGGACTGATCATGTCAACATCATACTTTCAAAAATCTTAGCTAGTAGTCATCTTGAATCAAGTCTACAATCTACTGGCAAATCCTTTTTAATCCTTCTCATATGAAGAGAAATAATGAAGAGAAATTATAGATACAGTGGGGCAAAAAAGTATTTAGTCAGCCACCAAGTGTGCAAGTTCTCCCACTTAAAAAGATGAGAGAGGCCTGTAATTTTCATCATAGGTACACTTCAACTATGACAGACAAAATGAGAAAATAAATCCAGAAAATCACATTGTAGGATTTTTAATGAATTTATTTGCAAATTATGGTGGCTTCGTAAGAAGCATTTCAAGGTCCTGGAGTGGCCTAGCCAGTCTCCAGATCTCAACCCCATAGAAAATCTTTGGAGGGAGTTGAAAGTCAGTGTTGCCCAGCAACAGCCCCAAAACATCACTGCTCTAGAGGAGATCTGCATGGAGGAATGGGACAAAATACCAGCAACAGTGTGTGAAAACCTTGTGAAGACTTACAGAAAACGTTTGACCTCTGTCATTGCCAACAAAGGGTATATAACAAAGTATTGAGATAAACTTTTGTTATTGAGCAAATACTTATTTTCCAAATAAATTCATTTTGCAAATAAATTCATTAAAAATCCTACAATGTGATTGTTCTGGATTTTTTTTCTAATTTTGTCTGTCATAGTTGAAGTGTACCTATGATGAAAATTACAGGCCTCTCTCATCTTTTTAAGTGGGAGAACTTGCACAATTGGTGGCTGACTAAATACTTTTTTGCCCCACTGTAAAATGCATCGGTGCTCATTGGCCGTTGGACATAAATATTACACAACAAGTTGGGAATCTCAAATTCAACAATGAGTGGTTTGGAAGGAAACAGTGACAGTGGCTAATGTTAACTGCAGGCATTGCAAAGCAATCACTAGCCTGCTATTCAGTGGAGTGTATCAGGAATCGAGGTAAGACCCAGATGCAGACACATCGAATTGACAATGGTTTAATATTCCAACAGAGGCAGGCAATAGACAGGTCAAGGCAGGCATGGATCAGTAAACCAGAGGTGGGGCAACGGTACCGGTCGGCAGGCAGGCTCAGGGGAGGCAGAGGTCAACAATCCAGAGGTGGGTTAAAGGTACAGGTCAGCAGGCAGGGTCAGGGGCAGGCAGAGTGGTCAGGCAGGCGGGCTCAGAGTCAGGACAGCCAAGGGTCAAAATCCAGGAGGCCGAGAAAAAGAGACTGGGAAAAGCAGGAGCTGAGAACAAAAACACTGGTTGACTTGACAAACAAGACGAACTGGCAACGGATTAACAGAGAACACAGGTATAAATACACAGGGGATAATGGGGAAGATGGGTGACACCTGGAGGGGGGTGGAAACAATCACAACGACAGGTTGTGACAGAGTGGCTGTGTGGTCCCAAATCTGGGATTAAGGGGCTCTTTTCCAAGTTTAAAATTATAAACATTCAACATTGGCCATGCTGACAATGAAGCGTGATTTGTGTCACAAAACAACTGTTAACTCGGATCTGCGAAAACTTGACTTCAATGAGTTCAAGACAACAGGGAAGTACTGTATGTTTTGAATGGTCATCCAACTCAGAATTGTAACTCCAGCTTCTTTCTAGAGCTATGTCTTGAAGATCATTGACGTCATTGTGACGGAGACGCTGAAAGTCGAGAAGGAGGTGAAACGTTAAATAAAACAACAAACAAGGAACGAGACAACATAACAGTAGCATCTACGCATAAACACAGGAACATTACTGACTGGGGAAAGACCAGATATAGGGGAGGTACTAAGTGAGGTAATGGAGTCCAGGTGTGCCTCATGATGACGTGCAGGTGCGAGTAATGATGGATCCCAAGACCGGTGGTTAGTATACCTGCGACGTCAGGAATGGGAGTAGACGATGATGACATTCCTCTAAAACAGCCTATAGGCTACATGTGCACTGCCAATTCAGAACAGTAGGCTAAGTTATGAGGTGGAAAGGGACCAAAGTACTGTGAGGCACATGGGCTACTAACAGCTTACTACACAACATACACTTAGTATTACTTTCTTAGATACAGTAAACATATCTCCCTGGCATATTACATAATTTATGCAGCAGCATACAAGACATTTTTGGACTCACCTTGTTGTGCTGTTCTCACTTGAACAGGAAGGTGGCAAATTTCATTATGGGCAAATTTTGTCATCAAACTTTGTCATCAAATTCTAGCATTCTCTAGATTTATGGTGCTTTCAATACAACTGGGAACAAGGTTGACTCATAAAGTCAGTGTACTTCAGGCTGGAGCTTGAGAAAGAGGCCCGTGTTCCCGACTTGGAATTCCGAGTTGGATGACCATTCAAAATGTATTTTTCCAGTGGGAGCTAGTTTTTTTCTTTAACTTAATGAATTCTGAGATTTCCCAGGTCCGAGTTTCCAGTTGTTTTGAGAGCGGCAGAAGTCATGCTGGATTGACAGCATGGCCAATGTATTCAACCTTTTCTGGCCCATGGTGTTGCGTGTGAATGTTTATCCTTTTAAGCTAATATACCATTACAATGCTTAAAAGCCAGATCAATGCCAGTGGGCTGGACAGACCATAATATTGTGATCATAACCATGAACACCAAGGTTCCAAAGAAACCCCCTAGGATTGTGGTGAAAATACATTTTAAAACATTTAATCATGAGTTATTTCTAAATGATTTAGCTGCTGTACCCTGGGAGCGGATTAATCTAGAGGATGATTTAAATCACGCTACAGAATGTTTTATTGATTTGCTCATGGAGGTAATGGACTATCATGCCCCTGTAAGAAAGAGAACATCTTGGTGCACGTTCATCTCCATGGATTGATGATGAACTGGGTGAAGCTTTTTCTCAAAGAAATATGGCAAAAGTCTTAGCAGCCAAGTCAAAATTAGAAATTGATGAACAGAATTATAGAACATTACGTAATTATGCAGTTAAATTGAATAGAAAGAAAAAAAAGTTATTTTACAACAATGCTTTTACTGATTGTAAAAATGATTCTAAAAAGGTATGGAACACAGTTAAGGGCTTACTTGGTACATCTATCTCATCATGCACATGTAGTGTGGAGTTTGACGGGAGAATAATAACAAAACCAGTTGATATTGCCAATCATTTTGCAGATTTTTTTACACAGAAAATTAAATTACTAAGCAACAATGTAGACAAACATTCTTCCAAACAAGCTATTGTCCAATGGATTGATGATCATATTATGATCAATAAGATCTGCTCTTTTAGTCTACAAACGGTGTCAGTGGAGGAGGTGTTAAACCTGTTGAAGTCATTACCTGATGGTAAATCTACAGGTTATGGTCTTATGGACAATTTTTTGCTTCGCTGTGCTGCTCCCCAGATTGCAGTTCCTCTGAGATACATATTTAATTGGTCACTGGAAAAGGGGTTGTTTGCAAATGTATGGAAGCATGCGAAACTGTGTCCTATTCCAAAAGACTGTAAAGAACCCATTACTCCTGCCAATAGTCGACCAATTAGTCTACTCCCTACACTCAGTAAGATATTGGAGGGTATTGTGAGTAGACAAATGTGGGAGTATATGGAAAATAATAATCTGATTACAGCCAATCAGCATGCTTATCGCAAAAACCATTCCACTACCACTGCATTGGTTAACATGACTGACCAGTGGCTCAATGCTATGGATAATGGCAAATTTGTAGGTGTACTATTTTTAGATTTCAGTGCAGCATTTTATTTAGTGGATCATGAAATAATTTTGATAAAATTAATGCATTATGGTTTTAAGGAGGTAGTATTGAATTGGGTACAGTCATATCTAACTGACAGGAAACAGTCCACCTATATCAATGGTTCATTTTCTTCCCCTAATGTGTTAAACTGTGGAATACCGCAGGGCAGCTGCCTTGGGCCACTTCTCTACTTAATATATACCAACGACCTTCCCTATGCCTTGGTTGAAACTCAAGCTACTATATTTGCAGATTATACTACAATTTATGCAGCAAGACAATCGGTTCAACAGGTACAGCAAGCTTTACAAGGAGATTTGGAGAATATCAGGAAATGGGTTTGCCAAAACAAACCTGTTGCGACGAGCAATCCCGTATCCGGGAGCGTAATTATAGCCTCAAGCTCATTACCATAACGCAACGTTAACTATTCATGAAAATCGCAAATTAAATGAAATAAATATATTGTCTCACAAGCTTAGCCTTTTGTTAACAACACTGTCATCTCAGATTTTCAAAAAATGCTTTTCAACCATAGCTACACAAGCATTTGTGTAAGAGTATTGATAGCTAGCATAGCATTAAGCCTAGCATTCAGCAGGCAACATTTTCACAAAAACAAGAAAAGCATTCAAATAAATCATTTACCTTTGAAGAACTTCGGATGTTTTCAATGAGGAGACTCTCAGTTAGATAGCAAATGTTCAGTTTTTCCAAAAATATTATTTGTGTAGGAGAAATCGCTCCGTTTTGTTCATCACGTTTGGCTAAGAAAAAAAACAGAAAATTCAGTCATTACAACGCAAACTTTTTTCCAAATTAACTCCATAATATCGACAGAAACATGGCAAACGTTGTTTAGAATCAATCCTCAAGGTGTTTTTCACATATCTATTCGATGATAAATCACTCGTGGCAGTTTTGTTTCTCCTCTGTTCAAAATGGAAAAATGCACGCACCTGGAGATTACGCAATAGTTTTGACGGAGGACACAGAGCGGACACCTGGTAAATGTAGTCTCGAATGGTCAATTTTCCAATGATATGCCTACAAATACGTCACAATGCTGCAAACACCTTGGGGAAACGACAGAAAGTGTAGGCTCATTCCTTGCGCATTCACAGCCATATAAGGAGACATTGGAACACAGCACATTCGAAATCTGGTTCACTTCCTTTATGAAATTTCATCTTGGTTTCGCCTGTAGCATTAGTTCTGTGGCACTCACAGACAATATCTTTGCAGTTTTGGAAACGTCAGAGTGTTTTCTTTCCAAAGCTGTCAATTATATGCATAGTCGAGCATCTTTTCGTGACAAAATATCTTGTTTAAAACGGGAACGTTTTTCATCCAAAAATGAAATACTGCCCCCAGAGGTTCAAGAGGTTAAACACCAAGAAAACCAAAGTTATGTTGGTCTGTTCAACTAGGAAAAGGCCAAAACAGCATGGGATGCAATTAAGTATGGGAGGAGTACAAATTGAAGAAGTGGCAGAAACCAAACTACTGGGAGTGCAGCTAGACAACTGCTTATCATGGTCGTCTCAAATTACTAATCTATGTAAATTAAATATTAAATCAGCATGCATAATCAGAAGGATAGCTAAATGTTTACCAGGAAAAATTATTCAGCAAATAACACAAGCATTAATTGAGAGTCAGGTGAACTACTGTTCTGTGGTCTGGGGAAATGCATCATCAAGTGAAGTTAGGAGGCTGCAGAATGCACAGAATAAAGCAGCAAGGATTGTTTTAAGGTGGCGATATGGTTCTTCTGTTGCAGTCATGCGCAGTGTTCTTGGTTGGTCCTCAATTGACAAGATAATTGAAAAAAAACATGCTTATTTAATTTTATAATATGCATCATTTAAAATGGCCAAGTTCTATTCACAATGGTATTCAGTTGGTAAGAGACAGACATTCCGTAAATACTAGGAATAGATTGTCCACCATCTATGCGTTATCCAGACAGAAAAGAGAAATAGGCAAAAGAACATTTCGATTTAGAGCAATAAAGAAATTGAATAAATTAACTGAGCAAACTAGAAACCTTTCAATATATAAATGTAAACATTATTTTAAAACAATTTAAATATAGTATATAGAAATGTTGTGGGACTATAGTAGATGAAGAATCAATATTTTTTAGATTGAGTATTTATTGGGTCATTATGCTAGTATATTATGTATGTTTGTAATAGTGTGTTATAAGTGAAAGTGTGTTTGTATTATAAATTGTATTTTAATGTTAAGGACTCTTGGAAGATTAGTCCAAATAGGGACTAAAAGAGATCCTAACAAAATCAAATCAAATCAAATCAAGCTCGGAAAAGAGACCCTTAAAACCAGACTTGGACCACACACCCTCTCAACCGAATAGCAGGAAGGGGAAGGAAAAAAGTGATTGCTTTGCAATGCATGCAGTTAGCCACTGGTTGCCCCTCCACCACAAAAAGCACTGAGCTTGGTTGAAACACCTGCATTTTGGAGTTGCATTACTCAAGAAAGCAAAAAGAGACTGTTTGATGTTTTATTTTTTACATTGTTTGCAAACCTTTGTGACATATTAATGCCAAAATCACATGCAAAACAGGCATCAACAAATATATATATATATATATATATATATATATATATATATATATATATATATATATTTATATATATTTTTTTTATATATATATTTATATTTATTTTTTTATTTTTATTATGAAAAACCCTTGAATGAGTAGGTGACACACCTACTCATTCAAGGGTTTTTCATAATAAAAAAAAAAAAATTCTACATTGTTGAAATAACATGTAGTAACCAAAAAAGTGTTAAACAAATCAAAATATATTTGAGATTCTTCAAAGTAGCCACCCTTTGCCTTGATGACAGCTTTGCACACTCGTGGCATTCTCTCAACCAGCTTCTTGAGGTAGTCACCTGGAATGCATTTCAATTAACAGGTGTGCCTTGTTAAAAGTTCATTTGTGGAAATTATTTCCTTCTTAATGCATTTGAGCCAATCAGTTGTGACAAGGTAGGGATGGGTATACAGAAGATAACCCTATTTAGTAAAAGACCAAGTCCATATTATGGCAAGAACAGCTCAAATAAGCAAAGAGAAATGACAATCCATCACTGCTTTAAGACATCAAGGTCAGTCAATCTGGAACATTTGAAGAACTTTGAACGTTTCTTAAAGTGCAGTCGCAGAAACCATCAAGCGCTATGATGAAACTGGCTCTCATAAGGACCACCACAGGAAAGGAAGACCCAGACTTACCTGTTAATTGAAATGCATTCCAGGTGACTACCTCATGAAGCTGGTTGAGAGAATGCCAAGAGTGTGCAAAGCTGTAATCAAGGCAAAGGGTGGCTACTTTGAAGAATCTAAAATGTAAAATATATTTCGATTTGTTTATGTCACGCCCTGACCTTAGAGATCCTTTTTTGTCTCTATTTTTGGTTTGGTCAGGGCGAGAGTTGGGGTGGGCATTCTATGTTTTGTGTTCTATGTTTTCTATTTCTGTGTGTTTGGCCGGGTGTGGTTCTCAATCAGAGGCAGCTGTCTATCGTTGTCTCTGATTGAGAACCATACTTAGGTAGCCTTTTCCCACCTGTGTTTTGTGGGTAGTTGTTTTCTGTTTTTGTGTCCGTACCAGACAGAACTGTTTCGAATTCGTTCGTTCTCTTTGTTATTTTTGTTATTTCAGTGTTCAGTTCAAATAAACGTATGAACACGTACCACGCGGCACCTTGGTCCTCTCCTTCCAACAGCCGTTACAGTTTAACACTTTTTTGTTTACTACATGATTCCATATGTGTTATTTCATAGTTTTGATGTCTTCACTATTATTCTACAATGTAGAAAATAGTTCAAATGAACAAAAACCCTTGAATGAGTAGTTGTGTACAAACATTTGACTGATACTGTATATACATATACATTTTTTTTTTTACTGAACAGGTGGGGCTCAAAACACATGCCCTGAATGACGAGTCACCACTGACAATACCAGAGATATATTTTTCGGAGGGAATTGAATATCTTCAACTGCATTGAATGCATTCTGATCTCCAGGACTAATCAGGATGTAGATGAAAGTTACTTCAAAGCAGAAAAAAACAACTCCTCATTTCAGTGCAGCAAATCAGTAAATCACCATATTTTTTTTAAAATTTATTTTACCTTTATTTAGCCAGGCAAGTCAGTTAAGAACAAATTCTTATTTTCAATGACGGCCTGGGAACAGTGGGTTAACTGCCTGTTCAGGGGCAGAACGACAGATTTGTACCTTGCCAGCTCGGGGGTTTGAACTCGCAACCTTCCGGTTACTAGTCCAACGCTCTAACCACTAGGCTACCCTGCCGCCCATATAATCTGCCTGAGGGAAATCAATCTCTTTTTATTGATTGCTTTTCTGAAACTTTAGTACTTTAAATGGGTTTCATCGTCGTCAGCATTAGAGAGAGACAGAAGCAGTCTTTGGTCAAGGTATAACAGCAATCCATGCTTTGGTTTTGTTTCCATGGCACATTTTAGCATTTGTGGCACAAATCCCATTAAAGTTATCGTACCGAAATTAGCATTTTTCGCTAATATCCAAATCATTCAAAAGTGTCTAAAATTGATTGTGATGCTCAACAAAGTCACTTATACATGATTTGAACATGATGCGCTTCAATGGGATTTGTGACACAAATGCTAAAACGTTAGCACGTGGGAACGTTGCCAGGGAAACTAAACCAAAACATGAATTACTATCATACCTTGTCCATAGACTGCTTACAGGGTAAGAAAAACATGTATTTTTGTCATTTGTATGAACCATCCCTTTAAAACATATTCCCTTATTTGAACACAGGGTATGGCTTGTAAAATAATGATAAAGAAGTTGTATTTCATGTTAAAGTACATAAAACATAAATATTCAGTACAAATAGGCAGATATGCACATTACATCCTGCCAGTACCAAACCTACAGTATGTTCATGGCTTTTTCTACCCTCTGCTGCCACCTCCTGGCCATGCTCATCTACTGTAGTGTGTGTGTGTGTGTGTGTGTGTGTGTGTGTGTGTGTGTGTGTGTGTGTGCGTGCGTGCGTGCGTGCGTGCGTGTGTGTGTGAGAGAGACGTTCCCAAAGAATTTGAGCAATGGTAAGAGTCCCTCGATAATTAACTTGTCGTACTGAGATGGACACTCTCAGCTCAACACCACTTTTCTCCACTGGATGTCACATGCTTAAAGGAGCTCTATGTGAGGACTATCTCAAACCACTCTTAACTGGTTAGGGGTACAGACTTTGTGTCATGCATGACTAGTAATGTTAATTGGATACTTTTGCTTGAGCTTAACACTTATAGCCATTACTTTGCCTTGACCCTAACATGACATTTCTCCCAAATCCTGGCAGGCAGAGATGGGATCTGTGCTGCCACAAGAAGCCCTGCAGAGGACAGTGATTCTCCACAAAGGGTCCATGTCAAAGTCAAGGGACGCTGCACAGTAAAATAGTGAACGTTGTCTGAGAGAAAGCTCTAAGTACAGGCCACAGAATTAGGTTATATGCTATCAATCCATTCTTACTTCTGGTGGATATTAGCAATAGAGCCAACTGGATATAGACCAACTATATCAGTCAACCTATAGCTATAGATTGCATCAAAGAAATTATAATTTTAAAGTGTTCTCGTATCACTCACTCAAAAAAAAAGAAGCCAACTGACATTTACTCATGAGGTGCTGACCTGTTGCACCCTCTACAACCACTGTCATTATTATTATTTGACCCTGCTGGTCATCTATGAACATTCGAACATCTTGGCCATGTTCTGTTATAATCTCCACCCAGCACAGCCAGAAGAGGACTGGCCACCCCTCATAGCCTGGTTCCTCTCTAGGTTTCTTCCTAGGTTCCGGCCTTTCTAGGGAGTTTTTCCTCTAGCCACCATGCTTCTACACCTGCATTGCTTGCTGTTTGGGGTGTACAGCACCTTGCTGATGTAAGAAGGGCTTTATAAATCAATCTGATTGATACATTGCTTTCCAATTTTACTAATACATTCACAATATAGATTATGGTGACAGTGTCAAGTGTGAATCAGGGCTATATCGAGATTCATGTATAACATTTTTATTTGCCATCAGCGTGCCTACCTTGGTGCCAGTCTCTGAATGCGTCTCCTTTAAGAGTGTTTTATCACACGGTTGATGACGCTCTCTCGTGCTGTAAACACGGCTCGCTCAGCTGCGTGGCGGAGACAGCTCATACCAAGGGCCCGAGGTAGGCTACTGTATTTACGTAGACTGGGCTATTAAAACGCTGTTCACCTCCTCATATGATATCTGCAGAATCTCCTGTCTGAGGTGCAATGGCTAGGAAGACTGACATTCCTCCTTCATACTATGGTGAGTCGCCACGTTCGTCTTTGTTTAACGTCGGTAACCGTTCTTTCTTCAAGACATGACAAAGGATAGCCTACAACAGTATGCTTACTTTTGTTATTGGGTCGCTTCTAGCGCTAGCTCTGATTTCCAAAATCTAACATTGTAGCAAGATACAATACAATATTATGCACATGTAACGCTCATATAAAGCAATACTTTGTTACAAAACTGGATGCCGAATTAACCATGCGTGTTGGCTACCAAAATAACAATGTTTTAATTTCGAAAGTAGGCCTACTGGATATAATAATGCCATGATATTGTTTAATTCACTCCAGTCATGAAATGTAACACAAGTGAAACTTTCTATTATAGTTTGGCTATGGAGCTCTGCTTTTGTTGATCACAGAATACAGTGCACCCTCTTGGGGATTAACACTTGGCGTGCAGTGTACACAAACATATTGGTACAAAAGGTTATTGTTACAGTTTTAAACGCATACTCTGGTTAAATTCAACAATTATTATTAAAACTTTTCCATTTTCCTGTTCAACCATTGACAATGGATGACTTAAATGTATTGGTTTGATGAAGAAAACAAGTGAATTGCATCTGAAAGCCAAGATAAACAACAATGCTCATAAACAATGTCCATTGTTATTTGGCAAATAGGCAAGCAATGTAAAGAGAGTATTTGTTTCCCTTTGTCCCTAAGTGACAGTTTTCGGACTGGTTGGCATATGAATATTCAATCTCTGGGCAGATTGACTGTCCATTAGCTGGTCCTCTTTGTTAGGTTGTTTATGAAAATGATATAATCCTGGACTCGTGCCAGATGCCATAGAAGCCACATAACTACAGTATTTCAAGTGTGAAATGACAGCTTTTATGAGCAATAATACGGTAATAACACAGTTTGCCGCAGATTATTAGACAAAGGAGCACTGATACAGTATTGCAGGCAGAGCTATGTAAGCTCTAGCTATGGCTTATGTAATTACAGAGTAATAGTCAATACACTGAAGGCTATTTTACTCATGTCTGTTGTTATTACAGAAAGTACATGTCACAACGTCTTATAAGTAGTGATTTTACAGTCATGATTATAGGATGGCTTGACCCTCATTATAATCAATCATTACTGTGCATGATCAATCATTATAATTGGGTCATCCTTATAATAGCTGAATAGCTGAAACCAGTGTGTGAGCCAGCCCAGTCCAAGCAGCTTATCTGAACACATACAGTATCTTATCCACAATGTAGTCTTTGAGACAACAGGCAAAGGTAGGCTACACTTCCCTAGTATTTATTTGGACAGTGAAGCAACATTTTTTTTATTTGGCTCTTATACTCCAGCATTTTGGATTTGAGATCAAATGTTTTCATGCATAGCTATCTGTTTTACCATTTTGAAATGAATGCACTTCATGTACTCTACATGACCAAAAGTATGTGGCCACCTGCTCGTCAAAAATCTCATTCCAAAATCATTCCATTAATATGGAATTGGTCCCCCCTTTGCTGCTATAACAGACTCCACTCTTATGGGAAGGCTTTCAAATAGATGTTGGAACATTTCTGCAGGGATATGCTTCCATTCAGCCACAAGAGCATTAGTGAGGTCGGGCACTGATGTTGGGCGATTAGGCCTGGCTCACAGTCGGTGTCCTAATTCATCCCAAAGGTGTTCGATGAGGCTGAGATCAAGGCTCTGTGCAAGCCAGTCACGTTCTTCCACACCGATCTCGACTAACCATTTCTGTATGGACCTCGCTTTGTGCACGGGGGGCATTGTCATGCTGAAACAGGAAAGGGCATTCCCCAAACTGTTGCCACCGGTATCCTCTGTATATAGCCTCGCTATTGTTATTTTACTGCTGGTCTTTAATTATTTGATACTTTTATTTCTTATTCTTATTTTTTAATAAATGTTTTAAACTGCATTGTTGTTAGGGCTTGTAAGTAAGCATTTCACCTGTTGTATTTGGCGCATGTGACAACTAACATTTGATTTGAAGTTGGAAGCACAGAATGGTGACCTTAGGCTTGTGTGCGGCTGGTCGGCCATGGAGACCCATTTCATCACGCTCCAGAAGAACAGTTCTTGTGCTTACGTTGCTTTCAGAGGCAGTTTGGAAATTGGTAGTGAGTGTTGGAACCGAGGACAGATAGAGGTTACGTACTGTGAGATTGCGTGGTCTACCACTTCTCGGCTGAGCTGTTGTTGCTCCTAGACGCTTCCACTTCACAAAAACAGCACTTCCAGTTGACCAGGGCAGCTCTAGCAGGGCAGAGATTTTATGAACTTGTTGGAAAGGGGCATCCTATGATGGTGCCATGTTGAAAGTCACTGAGCTCTTCAGTAAGGCCATTCTACTGCCAATGTTTGTCTATGGACGTTGCATGGCTGTGTGCTCAATTTTTGTAAATAACAGCTGGTGCACGATATCTAAGGAAGTCTTGAGGTTTTGCTCGCCTGAGGTAAAGTATCTCATGATAAGTTGTAGACGACACTATCTACCTAAAGTGTTTTCATCTGTATTTTTCGTAGCTGTTTACATACCACCACAGACTGATGCTGGCACTAAGACCGCACTGAATGAGCAGTATTCCTCCATTAGCAAACAAGAAAACGCTCACACAGAGGCGGCGCTCCTAGTAGCCGGGGAGTTTAATGCAGGGAAACTTATATCAGTTTTACCAAATTTCTATCAGCATGTTAAATGTGCAACCAGAGGGGGAAAAAAACTCTGGACCACCTTTACTCCACACACAGAGACGCATACAAAGCTCTCCCTCGCCCTCCATTTGGCAAATCTGTCCATAATTCCATCCTCCTGATTCCTGCTTACAAGCAAAAATTAAAGCAGGAAGCACCAGTGACTCGATCAATAAAAAAGTGGTCAGATGAAGCAGATGCTAAGCTACAGGACTGTTTTGCTAGCACAGACTGGAATATGTTCCGGGATGTTCCAGTCATTGGCTTCATCAATAAGTGCATCGATGACGTAGTCCCCACAGTGACCATACGTACATACCCCAACCGGAAGCCATGGATTACAGGTAACATCCGCACTGGCCTAAAGGCTAGACCTGCCGCTTTCAAGGAGTGGGACTCTAAACCGGAAGCTTATAAAAAATCCCGCTATGCCCTCTGACGAACCGTCAAACAGGCAAAGCGTCAATACAGGACTAAGATCGAATCGTACTACAGCGACTCTGATGCTCATCGGATGTGGCAGTGCTTGCAAACCATTACAGACTACAAAGGGAAGCACAGCCGAGAGCTGCCCAGTGACACGAGGCAAATAACACTGAAACATGCATGAGAGGACCTGCTGTTCCGGAAGACTTTGTAATCACGCTCTACGCAGCCGATGTGAGTAAGACTTTTAAACAGGTCAACATTCACAAGGCCGCAGGGCCAGATGGATTACCAGGACGTGTACTGCAAGAATGCGCTGACCAACTGGCAAGGTTGAGGTTGAGCGCCAGTTCTAGGTCGAAGAGGCTTCTAAACAGCTTCTACCCCCAAGCCATAAGACTCCTGAACATCTAATCAAATGGCCACCCAGACTATTTGCATTGCCCCCCCCCCCCCCCCCTTTACACTGCTGCTACTCTGTTGTTATCTATGCATCGTCACTTTAGTTAATAACTCTACCTACATGTACATATTACCTCAACTAACCGGTGCTCCCGCACATTGACTCTGTACCGGTACCCCCTTATATATTGTCTCACTATTGTAATTTTACTGCTGATCTTTAATTACTTGTTACTTTTTTATTTCTTATTCACATTTTTTAAAACATTTTTTTAACTGCATTGTTGATTAGGGGCTCGTAAGTAAGCATTTCACTGTAAGGTCTACTACACCTGTTGTATCCGGCGAATATGACTAATACAATTTGATTTGATTGAGTGTTTGTTGCAGCTCGTTCCAGTCACTCGCGACCCAGGGATGTGTCGGTGTGTCCAAACTTTTGACTGATACTGCATATATTCTATTCTTATTAACAATAAAAGTGACTCCAATATGTCACAATATCTTATTTACCAGTAATTTCTATTGGGCACAACAGCATCTGAAACACAACCAAAACAACTGCAAATGCATCCAACGAGTTTATAGAGTCACAAGCTTGATGTAGTCATTGCATGCTATGAGTAATTGACCCAAATACTCAACTTTTGACTAAATTGAAAACACTAAGTGAATATGTGTATATACAGTGGCAAGAAAAAGTATGTGAAACCATTGGAAATACCTGGATTTCTGGAAAAATTGGTCATAAAATGTGATCTGATCTAATCTAATTCACAACAAAAGAAAAACACAGTCTGTAGACATTCACAGTGCAGGGTGGGAAAAGTATGTGAACCCTTGGATTTAGTAACTGGTTGACCCTCCTTTGGCCACTCCAGAAGGCATATTTTCTTTTGTTGAAGCGTATTTTCTTCTGTTGATTTACTTCTGTGTTTTGGGTCGTTGTCCTATTGCATCATCCAACTTCTGTTGAGCTTCAATTGGCGGACAGATAGCCTCCTGCAAAATGTCTTGATAAACTTGGGAATATATTTTTGTGTCGATGATAGCAAGCTGTCCAAGCCCTGGGGCAGCAAAGCATCAGCAAACCATGATGCTCCCTCCACCATACTTTACAGTGTTTTACGTATTGTAAACTCGTCAACAGGGATGTTAGCCTGTTCCAGAGATTTCTGTAAGTCTTTAGCTGACACTCTGGGATTCTTCTTAACCTCATTGAGCATTCTGCGCTGTGCTCTTGCAGTCATCTTTGCAAGACCGCCACTCCTAGGGAGAGTAGCAACAGTTCTGAACTTTCTCCATTTATAGACAATTTGTTTTACCGTGGACTGATGAATATCAAGGCTTTTAGAGATACTTTTGCAACCCTTTCCAGCTTTATGCAAGTTAACAATTCTTAATCTTAGGTCTTCTGAGATCTCTTTTGTTCGAGGCATGGTTCACATCAGGCAATGCTTCTTGTGAATAGCAAACTCAAATTTTGTGAGTGTTTTTTATAGGGCAGGGCAGCTCTAACCAACATCTCCAATCTCGTCTCATTGATTGGACTCCAGGTTAGCTGACTCCTAACTCCAATTAGCTTTTGGAGAAGTCATTAGCCTCGGGGTTCACATACTTTTTCCAACCTACACTGTGAATGTTTAAAATATGTACCCAGTATAGACAAGAAAAATACAATAATTTGTGTGTTATTGGTTTAAGCACCCTATTTTGTCTGTTGTTGTGAATTAGATGAAGATCAGATCAAATTTGATGACAAATTTATGCAGAAATCCAGGTAATTCCAAAGGGTTCGGATACTCTTTCTTGCCACTGTATAGTGTATCTAGTCCCCCCATTTGAATGTGTCATATAGTGTATTCAATTGAATCAAAAGTTTAGTATTTGGGCCCATATTCATAGCATGCAATGACTACAACAAGATTGTGACTCTATAAACATGATGGATGCATTTGCAGTTGTTTTGGTTGTGTTTTGGGATTATTTTGTGCCCAATTGAAATTAATGGTAAGTAATGTATTGTGTCATATTGGCGCCACTCTTTTATTGTTAATTAGAATATAATATGTTTCTGAACTCTTCTACATTAAAGGGATACTTCGGGATTATGAAAATGAAGCTCTTTATCTACTTACCCAGGATCAGATGAATTTGTGGACACCATTTTTATCTCTCTCTGTGCAGTTTGAAGGAAATTTCTAACTAACTTTAGCACAATGACTGGAAGTCTATGGTAAAAGCTAGCAGGCTAGTTTTACCATAGACTTTGTCATTGCACTAACGCTAGTTAGCCTTGGCTCGCCAAACTACCTCTAACGTGATTTATACTGGACGCAGAAACATTAACAATGTTATCCACCAATTAATCTGACTCTGGTGCAGTAGACAAAGGGCTTCATTGCCAAAATCCTGAAGTATCCCTTTAATGTGGATGCTACCATCATTACAGATAATCATGAATGAATTGAGAATAATGATGAGTGAGAAAGTTATAGATGCAGAAAGGTCATGCCCCATAACATGCTAACCTATCACCATTACCACCAACTGGAGAGGTTAGGATTGTCTTGGTTGTATGATATTTATGCATCTGCTACTTTCTCACTCATCATTAGTCACGATTCTTTCAGGATTGTCCTTAATCATGGCAGCATCCACGTTAATGTAGAAGTGTTCAGAAACATATTCTATTCTTATTTACAATAAAAGTGACTCCAAAATGACACACAATACATTATTTGCCATTCATTTCTATTGGGCATAGCATCATCTGAAGCACAACCAAAGCAAACTGCAAATCCATCCAACAAGTTGGTCGAGTCACAAGCTTGATGTCGTCATTGCGTGCTAGGAATACGGTACCAAATACTAGACGTTTGACTAAGTGCAATACACGATAAGTGAATTTGTCCAAATACTTATAACGCCTTCAAATGGAAGGACTAGATACTTAAAGTGCTTTAATTTCTAAATGGTATAAAAAAAGATACTGAATGTATGTAAATATCCTCAAATAAAAGGTGACATTATGTACTGTCACCTCATAAAACAAAATGCTGGAGTATAGAGCCAAAGTATAGAGACAAGTTCTAAATAAATATGTAGGGGAGTGTCTATAGTAGAACTAATTGTCATTGTTAGTGAGTGTCATGGTCCGTATATTCAGTATGACTTCATGGGAAAGTTGCAGTGTCTGTCATCTCTCTCCACACTAACCCTGTGTGTCACTCGGTTCCCATGACTCCAGGCCCCTGCCAATCATGTTTCTAGCATGTCAGCTGGAGTTTGACCTCTTACCCCAAACTCAGGATTCAGCCCACACTTTAACGGGATAGTTCGGGATTTTGGCAATGAAGCCCTTTATCCGCTTCCTCGGAGTCAGATGAACTTATGGTACCATTTTTATGTCTCTGCGCCCACTGCTAACTAGTGTCAGCGCTATCTTAACGCAAAGACTGGATGTCGTCGGGAAAGGCTAGCATGTCTTTGCGCTAAGCTAGTTAACGAAGTCTCGCAAAACTACCTCCAAATTCCTTCATACTGGACGCAGAAACATAAAAACGGTACCACATGTTCATCTGACTCTGGGGAAGTAGATAAAGGGCTTCACACAAAATCCTGAACGATCCCTTTAACACTGTGATGAAGCAGAGCTAGAGAGAAAGCTTTACTGCAACATTCTGAACATAAAGTTTCAACATTTGATTGTATGCTTATGGTGTAAACTACCTGATCACTCCAATGCAACACGTTGCTGTAATTATCTAAAGGATGGGAATAAGCTCCTCCATCTGAGAAGGGAATTGAGGCTCTGCGTCTTTAAATGCAACCTGGGCAGTTGGAGATTTAGTCAGTGGCGCATGGGATGGAGTTGTGCTGACTCCCCATGTTTAGGTCAGCTGATCTGTTCAAATGGCCTCTCTCTGGTGCTGTTGCTCAGTCAGCCAGCCTGTCCAAATGGTCTTTCACAGGCAGAGAGGGATACTAGGGGTAAAAAGTCTATCGTCCTCCCCAACCTGCCTTTAGCAAAATGGAAATGGATGAGATGGTCACACTCACACACACACACACACACACACACACACACACACACACTAGGCAAGCAAGCAACAATACACATAGATTTGATACACACTTGCAGACATGCTCAGTTTGTGCACATTCTATCACACACCAACTTTCACACTTCCAGTGCTTTTTCACAGACAATCAAAAAACCGTTATTAAGTGACAATTTAGATAGAGTAGTGTTCACCGTCAAAAAATGATGAGCTGGGCACCTTGATAATTAACACATTTCTCGCATGATCAGCTTGCCTGAGTGTGGCATTTTTACACCCATGATTGGCTTTTAAGTGCCTCGGCTCTCTGCTACCACTCACTCAATATGAAGACTGATGGTATCACAGTGTGGTACTCCTACACACCTTCGTTTACTCTGCATGATGCTCGTACTCATTATTTTGAACGAGGTTATGTT
The DNA here is from genome assembly GCF_045791955.1 of Oncorhynchus clarkii lewisi. Taxonomy (NCBI): domain Eukaryota; kingdom Metazoa; phylum Chordata; class Actinopteri; order Salmoniformes; family Salmonidae; genus Oncorhynchus; species Oncorhynchus clarkii. Next base: position 54,084,841 of record NC_092151.1, on the reverse strand, counting down.
CTTCCCCTGTGAAATGCCTCAGCACTTTCCTCAGACTATTACAGTGGAGCCTATCACGGTTGCCTGAAGTTTCGGAGATGATGACAGACTTGAGTCAGTTAAAAACTTCCACAAGCACACATTGTATCAAGTCAGGCGAACATGAACTGCCTTTTCTTGACCCTGCGCAAATTGAACAGAGTTGGCTCTAAATGGACAACTATGTCTCTTTGTTTCAGGCAACGCTTTGCACACAGGCGTTGCTTCAATATCCAATTTGCAGCATGGATACAGTCCCTCTCTGTGTTGGACTGCTGGGCTAACTTACAACGACAGTGATTTATTAAGCACAACCCAAAGACAGAGTGAATGAGACGGCTGCAATCGCAGCATGCAAACAGCTTCAGGTCTTTGTTTGAGTCTGTGATACTGTGAGGTCGGGGATCATGATGACGGTGGTGGAGCATACACGGTGTCGAATGATTCAGGTCCAACAACCGATTCCACACACAGCTGGATCATTATCCTGAGATGAAAGTCATCGATTGCTGCTCCCGTGCTATTTATTCTGTACGTGGGGCTGCAGAGGTGAGGGCCTTTATGTAAAACACTTCAGGGATATGCTATTATACTGGGTTCTCAGCCAACTCCACACTGATGTGAATTAGAAAATGACTGAGAAATAGAGAGAGGAGAGCGAGAAAGGAAAAAGCGCTTGAGGCATAGGCTTATGAAAATCCCTTAGCCTGAGGATAAGCACCAAGAGGTTCAAAATGAACATTAACCACATTAAGAGGCTGGCCCTCCCTCAAGGCCCCAAAATCAATTCTTACTGTCACTTAATCAATTAAGTTAACTAAGTGATTGTTTTGGGTACTGGCTGTAACGCCACATGCAACTTTAGTCAAATTGGCAACAGACTGATATTAGAGAGTTGTTGTGCACATCATTGAAGTGTCACATTTGATTAGATGTTCAGGAGTCTTATGGCTTGAGGGGTAAAATATGTTTAGAAGCCTCTTGGACCTAGACGTGGCGCTCTGGTACCGCTTTCCGTGTGTATTGCTGTGAATTGTTAGATACTACTGCACTGTTGTAGCTAGGAACACAAGCATTTCTCTACACCCGCAATAACATCTGCTAAATACGTGTATGTGACCAATCACATATGATTTGATTTGATCACTGTATTAGGGAGAGGATTTAGTCTGAAATGCAATGTGTAGTGTTAATAACAATAAAGGAACAACATTGCATGCGTTTGTGTGTGTACTTGATTTAGCATTTAAACTGTGGTGCCTCTCCCCAAACCTACATATTACACAAGCCCCCGAAGGTGAATCGAGATTAATAAACAGGCGTCGTTTCCCGCGTCTCACCCCTAAAATCTATATAAACCCAAACCAAAGCCAGTTGAGCCTGTCACTGGTCCAGAATGAGACTCATTTCACAGGAAAACAGGGCCGCTAGTGACATGCCTGGGGACCTAGCTCCCCCCCCTCCCATCACACCCTGCTACATCAAACAAGTAGCCAAGGTCACAGTCCCCCAAACACACTGCCTGCTTGCCTATCTTTCTCTCTACTCTGGCTCTGTCTGCTGCAGGCTAGCTGTCAGAGGCTGACACTAAAATGCTAACCCTAACCCCCTGGGGGAGCCCACCCTGTGCCCTGCTACCTCTCTCCCTCCTACAGAGTGGATGTCAGTGTGGTGTCTTACGGTTTTGGAACAGGGGGCTGTTTAAATATTGCTCCTATGTTGAAGTCCACTCCAGATATGCCAGCCACAGTGCATCTGTGGTTCTGGTGGCTCAGTTGGTTGGAGCATGGTGGTTGTTAAGCCAGAGTTGTGGATTTGATTCCTGCATAGGCAGAGGATCTATTGGGGGTAATTGAGTTAAGCTGAGTGAGGACTCAGGAGTCTGATATAAGTGCAGACATTTGGGAGTTCTAGTTTGTTAAAGGAAAGGATAGACTTTTCCAGGTGTATGTGACATTAGTGAGAGCGAGAGGGAACAGTGCTGAGAGAAAGAGTGGTTGTGTATGCATGTCCTAATAAACTAAAATATAATACAGCCCTCTAGAGTGTTTAGACCGCTTTGATTTCTTCTGTGATGGATTCCAAATCCTTTATTTAGGTTGGGCCATAGCAGGGAGAGTGGGTAGTGTGATCAGCATGCTGCACCCAATGTGAGGCTCAGCGCGGTTTTATGTTAAGGCAGTTCTCACTGTGTGTGTGTGTGTGTGTGTGTGTGTGTGTGCATGCTTGCACGTTCAGTGGGGTTTACTAATATCTAATATACTAATAACACTTTGAAGCCGAAGGTCTGCCCTAAAGATCCGCTCTCTTGACCCTTGGTGTCCCAAGCTTGTGATAAGTTGGGTTTGGTGGAGGGTTATGACAGAACACAACACAGACGGACTGGGTCGATACAGTATACAGGCCAGAGAGAAGAAGATGAGCCCCAAAGAACTGCTACGGTTTTCAAATCAAATCAAGTGGAATGGTATTTGTCACGTGCACCGAATACAACTGGTGTAGACCTTACCGTGAAATGCTTACTGACACGCCCTTAACCAACAATGCAGTTTTAAGAAAAATAAGACTTAAGAAAATATTTACTAAATAACCTAAATTTTAAAAAAGGAACACAATAATGAGGCTATATACACAGGGTGTACCGGTATTGTAATATGTACATGTAGGTAGGGGTAAAGTGACTATGCATAGATAATAAACCGTGAGTAGCAGCGTAAAAAAGGGGGGGGGGGGGGGTCAATGCAAATAGTCCGGATAGGCATTTGATTAGCTGTTCACCCATCTTATGGCTTGAGGGAAGAAGCTGTTGAGGGGCCTTTGGACCTAGACTTGATGCTCCGGTACCGTTTTCTGTGCGGTAGCAGAGTGGCTGGATTCTTTGGCAATTTTTTGGGTCTTCCTCTGACACTGCCTGGTATAGAGGTCCTAGATGGCAGGAAACCTGGCCCCGGTGATGTAATGGGCCGTACGCACTACCCTCTGTAGCGCTTTGCAGGGTAGAATTATGGTAAGGGCAACGGAGAGCTTTGTACATGTCTCTGTGTGTGGAGTAAAGGTGGTCTAGAGGTTGTTATTTTTCAGCAATCTACACACAATACCCCATAATGACTAAGAGAAAACAGGTTTTTAGATTTTTTTTTGAAATGTATTAAAAATAAAAACAGAAATACCTTAATTACATAAGTATTCAGTCTCTTTGCTATGAGACTTAAAATTTAGCTCGGGTGCATCCTGTTAACCTTGATTGTCCTTGAGATGTTTCTACAACTTGATTGGAGTCCACCTGTGGTAAATTCATTTGATTGGACATGATTTGTCTTTATAAGGTCCCACAGTTGACGGTGCTTGTCAGAGTAAAAAACAAGGTGACCAAGAATCCGATGGTCACTTTGACAGAGGTCTAGAGTTCTTCTGTGGATATGGGAGACCCTTCCAGAAGGACAACCATCTCTGCAGCACTCCACCAATCAATCAATCCATCAATCAAATGTATTTATAAAGCCCTTCTAACGTCAACTGATGTCACAAAGTTCTGGACAGAAACGCAGCCTAAAACCCCAAACAGCAAGCAATGCAGATGTAGAAGCACGGTGGCTAGGAAACACTCCCTAGAAAGGCCAGAACCTAGGAAGAAACCTAGAGAGGAACCAGGCTATGAGGGGTGGCTAGTCCGCTTCTGGCTGTGCCGGGTGGAGATTATAACAGAACATGGCCAAGATGTTCAAATGTTCATAGATGACCAGCAGGGTCAAATAATAATAATCACAGTGTTTGTCTAGGGTGAAACAGGTCAGCACCTCAGGAGTAATTGTCATTCAGAGTATCTCTACCGCTCCTGTTGTCTCTAGAGAGTTGAAAACAGCATGTCTCGGACAGGTAGCACGTCCGGTGAACAGGTCAGCGTTCCATAGACGCAGGCAGAACAGTTGAAACTGGAGCAGCAGCACAACCAGGTGGACTGGGGACAGCAAGGAGTCATCAGGCCAGGTAGTCCTGAGGCATGGTCCTAGGGCTCAGGTCCTCCGAGAGAGAGCATTAGAGAGAGCATACTTAAATTCACACAGGACACCGGATAAGACAGGATAAATAGTCCAGATATAACAGACTGATCCTAGCCCCCCGACACATAAACTACTGCAGCATTAATACTGGAGGCTGAGACAGGAGGGGTCAGGAGACACTGTGGCCCTGTCCAACGATACTCCCGGACAGGGCCAAACAGGCAGGATATAACCCCACCCACTTTGCCAAAGCACAGCCCCCACACCACTAGAGGGATATCTTCAACCACCAACTTACCATCCTGAGACAAGGCAGACTATAGCCCACAAAGATCTCCCCCACGGCACAACCCAAGAGGGGGCGCTAACCCGGACAGGAAGATCACATCAGTGACTTAACCCACTCAAGTGATGCACCCCTCCTAGGGATAGCATGGAAGAGCACCAGTAAGCCAGTGACTCAGCCCCTGTAACAGAGTTTGAGGCAGAGAATCCCAGAGGGGAACCGGAGAGAGGGGAACCGGCCAGGCAGAGACAGCAAGGGTGGTTCGTTGCTTCAGTGCCTTTCCATTCACCTTCACACTCCTGGGCCAGACTACACTCAATCATAGGACTTCAATAAAATAAAGACTTAAAGGTTGAGACAGAGTCTGCGTCTCTCACATGGGTAGGCAGACCATTCCATAAAAATGGAGCTCTATAGGAGAAAGCCCTGCCTCCAGCTGTATGCTTAGAAATTCTAGGGACAGTAAGGAGGCCTGCGTCTTTTGACCGTAGCGTACGTGTAGGTATGTACCGCAGGACCAAATCGGAACGATTAGGCCTTTATGGTAGAGTGGCCGGACGGAAGCCACTCCTCAGTAAAAGGCTCATGACAGCACGCTTGGAGTTTGCCAAAAATCACCTAAAGACCCGCAGACCATGAGAAACAAGATTATCTGGTCTGATGAAACCAAGATTGAACTGGAGGAAACAACTGGAGGAAACATGGCACCATCCCTACGGTGAAGCATGGTAGGGGCAGCATCATGCTGTGGGGATGTTTTTCAGCGGCAGGGACTGGGAGACTAGTACGGATCAAGGCATTGATGAACGGAGCAAAGTGAAGAGAGATCCTTGATGAAAACCTGCTCCAGAGCACTGAGGACCTCAGACTGGGGTGAAATTTCCCCTTCCAACAGGACAACGATCCTAAGCGCACAGCCAAGACAACAAGGCAGGAGTGGCTTCGGGACAAGTCTCTGAATGTCCTTGAGTGGCCCAGCCAGAGCCCGGACTTGAACCCGATCGAACATCTCTGGAGACCTGACAGAGCTTGAGACGATCTGCAGAGAAGAATGGGAGAAACCAAAAAAGACTCAATGCTGTAATTGCTGCCAAAGGTGCTTCAACAAAGTACTGAGTAATGGGTCTGAATACTTATTTAAAAGTGATATTTCAAATGTCTAAAACCTGTTTTTGCTTTGTCAATATGTGGCATTGTGTGTAGATTGATGAATAAATAAAAAATTCGAATTTAGAATAAGGCTGAAACGTCGAGACGCCTATGGATCTGCTGAGGGCTTTGCCTCATCAAATATGAATGAAAAGAGAAGTTCTCTCAAACCTGCACGCTGTGCTTGCTTTGCTAAGCTGTTGATATTTGCAATGCGGAACGTTGAAGATTTTTTTTCCCTGCATGACACCATGCTGAAAAAAGGGTGAAAGGGGTTGAGAAACACCCGACCCTCAAAGATGAGAAACACCCGACATTCTGCAGCCAGCCACTCCGTCTAATTATGTTCATGAATGGGCAGAATGGAAAAGGCCAACTGAAAGGCGTCTCAGCTCCAACCCAGGCGCTGCACCTGCAGTGGTGGAGCCGTTTGCCTGGCCACCCTATGAAAGAAGCCTGTGTTACATAGTGGAACATGAGGACACTGGTGCCTGTGTCCGCCTGTGTTGTTGTGTCTGTGTACTGGATGTGTTTATGGGGAAAGGCTGAGAAAGTCGGAGGAGGAGGAGGGGAGAGAGATGAGAGCAAGGGGAAACAGTGCCATACTGTACTTGGGTTGACATTGACAACAGTGTATATGAGGACAACCAAAAATACAAAAGCCCAATATATATCTCCATAAAGAGGCATTTAATCAAGGAATATACTTCTGTTTTTGTGGCCTTAACTCATCCCTGAATAATGATTTTATAACAGACACAAATACAGTCAGTCTGGCATCCCTTTCTAGCCTTTTTACAAAGCCTCTTCAGCCCTATCACAGCCCTCTACCAAGGACATCCAGTCCGACCAAGGATAATGACACAATTCAGTTCAGTAAAAGGTCACATTTACAGTGATTTGAAAAGATCTTTGCCTAGTAGTTTTTTCTCTCTCCCAGTAATAAGATACATTTTAGTTTCTGCTATATCTACGTTGCTCTCACATGGAACTAGACCAAGAACTGACTGAATGAATTGTTATATTATCCAGTATCAGACAGACTATTTGCCTGGTGAATCAGTTTGGGCACGAACTCCATAAGTCTACACTATTACAACCAGCCCCATCAGGAGGGCTCCAGTAGAGGGATAACAGCATTATGTTCTCTTCCACCAAAAAACTTGAAATACAACATGATGAAAAACACCCTCAAATGATTTTCCCTGAAGCGCTGAGCTTTATCACCCCACGCCGGGCTGTTACGTTTGGAAAGGCTCCAGAACAGGCATTTTGAAGTTGCTTCCCACCACTCAGCTTACTTTAGCACTGTTTGGAATCGGCCTGACTGAAACGAAGACTGTCTAGTTGAAGCTCTCCTATAATACTCACCGGACAATTTTTTTTTTTAGGTACTCCACCCCGTTTAGGAAAATGGCTGTGGCTTGTTATATAAAGCAGGCAGACCAGCATCGAGGCATTCAGTGACTGTTCGATTGAATGTTAAAATGGGCAAAACAAGTGACCTAAGCAACTTTGAGTGTGGTATGATCGTCGAATCCAGTATCTCAGAAACGGCCGCCCTCCTGGGCTTTTCACGCACGACAGTGTCTAGGGTTTACCGAGAATGGTGCGATTAACAAAAAACATCCAGTTAGCGGCAGTCCTGTGGGCGAAAAACAGCTTGTTGATGTCAGTGGTTGAAGGAAAATCGCAAGAATCGTGCAAGCTAACAGGCAGGACACAAACAGACAAATAACGGCACAGTACAACAGTCGTGTGCAGAAATGCCTCTCGGAATGCACAACTTGTCAATCCTTGTCACAGATGGGCTATTGCAACTGACGACCACATTGGGTTCCACTCAAATCAGCTAAAAACAACAAGAAGCGGCTCCAGTGGGCACGCGATCACCAACACTGAACAATTGAGGAGTGTGAAAACATTGCCTGGAACATGACAGTGAGTGGCCTGCGCAGACCCCAGACCTCAACCCAATAGAGTATCTTTGGGATGAGATGGAACGGGCTGTTTGCAGCATGAATGTACCGCCGTCCAATCTGCAGCAACTGCATGATGCCATCGCGTCAGCATGGACCAACATCCCTGTGGAATGTCTCCAACACCTTGTAGAATTCAGGCTGTTTTGGAGGCAAAGAGGGGGGGTTATGACCCGGTACTAGATGGGTGTACTTAATAAACTGTCCGGTGAGTGTATATCTTCAAGGACATCCATTGATTAACCACTGAATGATTGGAATGTGGAATTTGAGGGGAGTGACACAACTTTGTTAAACCATCAATCTGTTATGTCACGGTCAATGATGGCAGGTCAATGCTGTGGTGTAGATTGACCCATAATCTTTAGCTTTGGCAGACAGAGGATGCAAATGGGATTGGAGTACAATGATTTGTGATATGTAATTCCATACCCAGTCTGCTCTCAATGCCCCAGAGAGTAGCTATACTGACCAGTTCATTTGCATTGGATGATGAAATCTCCATTGGATGATGAAATTCTCCTACAAAAATTGCTAACATTAGACATGAGAGATTTGCTGAGCCTTGTTATTTGCTTGGACAAATAATGGCCACTAGCCTCTGTCTAGACTACGGCATCTGGCTTCGCAAGACTAACCCCTCACTACAGCACACATCACACATACTTGCAAACTGTACATTGCATTTGTGTATATATATTGCTAACATCCTCATTCCATATTTAAACACTGTAAACACAAACCAACTACAGACACATACTACCTACAGATAACTACAGACTAGAGGTCGACCGATTAATCGGAATGGCCGATTTAATTAGGGCCGATTTCAAGTTTTCATAACAATCGGAAATCGATATTTTTGGGTGCCGATTTTTTTATTTGTATTATTTTTTTATACCTTTTATTTAACTAGGCAAATCAGTTAAGAACACATTCTTATTTTCAATGACGGCCTAGGAACGGTGGGTTAACTGCCTTGTTCAGGGGCAGAACGACAGATTTTCACCTTGTCAGCTCGAGGGATCCAGTCTGGCAACCTTAGTTAACTAGTCCAACGCAATAACGACCTGCCTCTCTCTCGTTGCACTCCACAAGGAGACTGCCTGTTACGCGAATGCAGTAATCCAAGGTAAGTTGCTAGCTAGCATTAAACTTATCTTATAAAAAACAATCAATCATAATCACTAGTTAACTACACATGGTTGATGATATTACTAGATATTATCTAGCGTGTCCTGCGTTTCATATAATCTGACTGAGCGGTGGTAGGCAGAAGCAGGCGTGTAAACATTCATTCAAACAGCACTTTCGTGCGTTTTGCCAGAAGCTCTTCGTTGTGCATCAAGCATTGCGCTGTTTATGACTTCAAGCCTATCAACTCCCGAGATGAGGCTGGTGTAACCGAAGTGAAATGGCTAACTAGTTAGCGCACGCTAATAGCATTTCAAACGTCACTCGCTCTGAGCCTTCGCTCAGCCTTGCTGGTTCGAAGCCCAGGGAGGAGCGAGGAGAGGGACGGAAGCTATACTGTTACACTGGCAATACTAAAGTGCCTATAAGAACATCCAATAGTCAAAGGTTAATGAAATACAAATGGTATAGAGGGAAATAGTCCTATAATTCCTATAATAACTATAACCTAAAACTTCTTACCTGGGAATATTGAAGACTCATGTTAAAAGGAACCACCAGCTTTCATATGTTCTCATGTTCTGAGCAAGGAACTGAAACGTTAGCTTTCTTACATGGCACATATTGCACTTTTTCTTTCTTCTCTGACACTTTGTTTTTCCATTATTTAAACCAAATTGAACATGTTCCATTATTTACTTGAGGCTAAATTGATTTTATTGATGTATTATATTAAGTTAAAATAAGTGTTCATTCAGTATTGTTGTAATTGTCATTATTACAAATAAAAAATAACAAATCGGCCAGTTTAATCGGTATCAGCGTTTTCAAAATTCATAATCGGTCGACCTCTACTACAGACAACATATTTGTCTGTGCCCTACGTGCACAACATGCACTGTCATCTCTAATTTCATACGTAAATCATATATTTATCAAAAATGTATTTAATACATTGAAATACATCTGGACATTATAAACACCTGCTCTTTCCCTGACATAGACTGACCAGGTGAATCCAGGTGAAAGCTATTATCCCTTATTGATGTTAAATCCACTTCAACCAGTGTAGATAAAGGGGAGGAGACATGTTAAAAAATGATTTTGAAGCCTTGAGACAATTGCATTTAAAAAATGTGTCTGATAAATGTATTAAATATATTTTTAGAAAAATATATGATTTGGCCAAATCTTTATATTATCTAATGTATTGTGGAAATGGATCTAAAAATAACTATATTTTAAATGTAACATAAACTAAACACACTGAGTTACTTCTTAATCTGTAAATATTTTATTTAAAACTATTCTAGAACTGAATATGGGTTGTTGATTGACTTTGGTGGGTTATTTCATCTGATTTCATAGCTGTACAGAAAATTGCTTGAGCGTTTATTGAACTGATATTCCATTTAAGTTCAATCTTACCTTCAAATAGGATGCTGCTATCATAAAGACATCAGGCAGGCACCATCAATGTGTTGGGTAGATGTTTAGGGGGTAGAACTGCTTTAACATTGCAGACAGATTGTGGCTTCTATCAATGTAATTATCGGCATCATATTATTTTTTGGTAAATATTTATTTTAATATATTTTCCTTCTTTATTATTTTACCCTAACCCTATCATCCCTCCCCTAATTTGTGTAAACTAATAGACAACAATACTTAGGCTTCTACTTCCAGCTCATACATACCATATACATTTTACAGACACATATTTTACATTAGTTATGTTTTTTGTTAAAAAAAAAAATAATTACTCTGACCCTTCAGCTTCTATTAGCCATATATTTTTCAATTGTGCTAGACAAAAGTGTTGCACCTTTCTATTCTCAAAGTTTCTACAGATTGTAAATTAAAGATGCAATGTTTTGATAAGAGTATTCTATTATTGATTGGTTGATTATGTCTTTTCAAATCCCCTAGCAGTGCTATTTGCAGAGTTAGCTAAACCTTCAGCCATTCCTGAACCTGCGACCAAAAACCATCAATGTTGGTGTGGACAGTGAAATTAGTACTTAGGTGTATTCATTGCAGATCAGCAATTTAGAATTTAAAATGATGTGCATTATCCTGAAAAAGGATTGCACCGTGTCTTAACATTTTTCTTCCACATTTAGTCCATTCCCTTCGACAAAATTTTTAGCATTGACTCACAATTCCAAGCCTTATTCACCTCTGCTTAGTGCTTACACATACAGTATGATCTTCAGGGCTGCACAGAAATTCTCCATTAACTTCAGCCTTTGGAAACAAAATGGGACAGACACATTTTATAACATTTCTTGAAGTAATTAGTTAGAATCATGACAGTCAAAGCTTAGAAAATCATGCAGTTATAAATGCTGGGGAATCAAATTTGAAATAAGTATATGTTACTTGACTGTTTATTGAACACCTTATTTAGCAAAAGTTCAATATTTACCTTCAAAAATGATGCTGCTATCTTTAGGACACCAGGCACCATCAGTTTGCACCCTCGATGTTGCTGTGCACGGGTTCAACAGAGCCAACACAATGATGTTATCTAACTGCCACAATATGCCTTGCAGGCATTTTCCACATTTTGTTGACTATAGCCCTTCGTTCATCCTGACCCCAGCAACACATCACACATCCACTACTCTCTTTGCACTGGCCAAGTCTGAGTACAGTCATCAACCAAGGCCAAGTATACTGGTGGTTCAGTGTTACTGGTGAATGTCGGGCCCGCCGGTAATGTATAATGGGTCTATAGTCAGTTTTGTGAACCAGAGTAAAGCTCAGAGGCCTTCTGAGAGGAGGAAATGCCAGGCTACTGTGGTGAGTACACTAATAAAGCCAAGCGTTCAGGATTCACAGGTTGTGCCCAATAAGCAAATCCTGGTTTAGTGTGTTTGTACTGATGAGAATCTAGTGAATTTCAGCCACTCATGTTGTTGATTAATGTTGTAAGAGTGCTCTGGAAACTTGCATTTAGGTCTGTGAGTATATGCACCCAATAGTATGGTATAGACATTGATCGCCAAGCTGGTGACCGCTTTTTACACCCTAACAAGAGGCTGATGCCCACGGCCCCCATTGGTTCCCCAGTAGAACACACTGGCGGGCCTCTACATGGACTTACTGAGTGTTCATCACTGACATAGAGAGAGAGCGATATCTCAGGCTCTCCCAAGACAATTTCCTCCTGCCCCTTGCTGTTGCGCAATCTGTCCTCTTGCCGTTGGCTTCCCTTCATCTCTGTATGAATTCCCATCCTCAATCCTCCCCTTGATACCGACCCGTCTGTTTTCACCACGATGGCTGACAAAGACCAGGGAGCACTCAGTCGCTTGAAATATTCACACACCATAGCAATATCTATGAAAAAATGTTTTCTGTCGATTTGCATTCTGCCTGGTTGCTTGAGTTCCGGTCCAACAGATAGCCAGCTCACAACCCCCGGCAGCTGGAGCTCTAATTAGCTCTGATATGAGTTAATGTGATGCAACCTGCCAGCCACCGGTTTGTAAGAACATCCACCGGGATATAAAAACAACTTAAGGCAACTAATGATGCATCACAGAAAGGTAGCAAGTTTCTATTAGTATCATACGCCTTGCGGAAGTGCTGACACAGATCCAACCAATCTCCTACTGCACAGGACCCACTTTCAATATCTACTCTGAAGCCATATACTGTAGGAATTGTCAATGGCGAATCTGTTTGGCCAATAGTCATTGCCAGTTACTCGAGCTGGCTGTGAAAGTTCTGTTGGAAGCGTCTATAGCAGGGGATTTCAAACTTTTCTTGCCCAGGGACCCCCCACACAGGCAAACCGGCAACCCAGGGACCCCCATCATGTTATCAACAACAAAAAAGTAATGTCTTGTCGTGAATGTTAATGGAAAATAAGTAATCAACATTTCAAATTAATAGATTTGGTAGACAGTGTCATTATTTTGACCTCCCCACAGTTCATTGGAAGAGGAAGTGGAAACTAACATCTAAGTCTATTAGCTAGAAAGGTATCTTTGCGGTGTAGAGAAAATGTTGCTGTTGTAAAGATAATTTCCAGCAATTCTAAACAGTTTGGCATGGAGCTGAGAGACAAGTTTGCAGTTTTAAAGCTAATTTCCTGCAAGTCTATGCATTTTGCCATGGCTAATGCTATGTTTCTCCGCTTTTGATTCCCCCCGAGTGTCTAGCTTTTATTTGATTGTAAAGCCTTGTTCTTATTGTCAGTTAGAAGTGACTCAAATCATATAAAACTAAATCATATTCAATTCAAAACTGTTCTCTTTCTTGAAGTCTGAACAGCCAAAAAGCACATGGAATCTGAAATTTTAAGCCACATTTTAAAACCACCTTCATGGGTTATTTGAAGTCGGATACAAATCTGATTCTTGGCCAATTGGATATATTTGCCCCTCAAGTGGTTTTTAGATTGTTATTTGGCATATCTTGTTGCTTGCTAGCTACTCTGTTGACAGTTTGACAAGGACATGTGGTAGCTAACTAGCTTGTTAATTGTCCACAAACAAATAGGGAATGTGCTAGAAAGCGAAGCAGCTACCTAGCTAGCTAGTTGACTGCTTTGGCTAGCCAAAAAGGACTTGTTTTGTAATTTCAGATCATTATCACACTACGATTTTGAACATTCAAAGCAACTGGGAAATGTCAATGGCAGGCATTGTTGTCACCTTAGCTTGCACGAGCATGAGCACCACCATAAATTAGCCTACACCACTGTGCACGGACCCATCGTTACCATGTCAACTAGCGTAGCCATGTCAGCAAAGGACTTTTGTCAGAACACACACATACGATTTGGTCACTTGTAAGAAAACGGATTTGAAAAGGAAAACTGATTTGAGCGTTAATAAGGCCTACAGTGTGAACGAGGCTTTACTTTTCAAAGATAGTAATGTTAACTTGACACTGAAACAGATTTTCCATTCTTTAAAATTAACACTTAGACGGCCTGCCTAAGAATTTTCTATACAAAAAAAATTAAAATGCTCCAATGACTGTAATTTCCTGGATGCAGAGACATAAAAAGGGTATCCACGAAGGTATTCTGTTGCAGCTAGTGATGGTCATAAAATAATAATGTTCCACATAAAAAATCCCCCAAAATCCCCCCCTCCCAAATAAAATCATGGGCCCCCTGCAGTACCTCGTCCGCGGATCCCAGTTTGAAAACCCCAGGTCTATACCTGGTGCAGGTGTCCTGGGTCCCATTCCAACATCTTGCACTGATTTAATGCCGAGTTTTTTTTTGTTGCTGCTTTTGCCTGAGGAAATAGATGTTGTTGCTGTCATGACCTTCACGTCTTGGAACATGGCAAGCTAAAGCATACTGCCATAGTACAGTAAATGGCATTTCACTGCATCATTGATGTCTCATATCTTTATAGCATCAATTTGCATCCGTGTCTCTATCATATCGATGTAGTTTGCCAATTAAAATAAGTAAATGTGCTGTATAAGGCGGTAACACACTAGCCTGGTCCCAGATCTGTTTGGGCTGTTTTGCAAACTCCTGTGGTCATTGTCATGCAAAACATGACCAGGCTATTAACACACATCAACTACGACTGCACCTGGTCCTGTGTCTACGTGTCCTTGGCTGAGAGATGCAGATTTATCCAAGAAAATCTCCAAGGTCCCCATCTTTTTATTTAGAATCAAAACACAACAGCAGTACAGAACAATAGGCTCCATACTCAGTGGTTTGGATTATAGTGTTTCTGTCGCAAGGGTTATGGGTTCAATTCCCTTGGATCTGATACATTCTGTACATCGCTTCGGATAAAAGCATCTGCTAAATAACTAATGACTCTTCCGAATGTTATGCTAATTAACTAATGACTCTTCCGAATGTCATCCCTGAATATCCTAACAGTGCCGCTCAGAGAATGTCTTCCACCAGAAAAGATGAACATCACAGCCATGGGATTGATCATCGACATAAGAGTGATTCCATGCGTCTTTCTCACTCTCTCTCCGTCTCAGCCAATGACATCCAGTGATTAATGAGTGCTCAGTTAGGAGGCCCAGTGCATAGTACAGTATCCATGGTGCTGGGTTCTGCCAAGTGAGCTGTATCTCTCAGAGCAGAAGCAGGTCTTCAGAGACAGGCAGATGGGAGATAAGCCCACTCATGCTGCTCTGAGAAATTACACTCTGTGTGATGATGAATGTGCTCACAGGAACCGTTCATACTGCAACTCCATGGGGGCACTAGCAAACCATATGCATTATGCATACACACACGTGTGGGCATACACGTCGACACACACACACACACAAGTTTACAGGCAACAGGCACACACGTGCGCATGCACACACACACATAACCAGATTTTTAGGAGGGCCACATGGGGTGGTGTATAGTGTGTTTAAAGTGGGACTGATAACATTTACAGGGTCAAGTGGAGATTCCTGTGCACTGACCCAGATATGCCTTCTGTGCTTCTGTGCAGTTAAATTAGATGATTTATATACCCCCAAACGCTCTGTGTGAAACACAGAACTTTCTGTTATCTGTAGCAGTGGTTCCCAAACTGTGGGGTGGGACTCCGTCCGGCTTTCAACTTACTCTTGAAAGTTGTAATAGTAGAATGCACAAGGTGCAATTTTGAAATTGGGTAATGCATCATCAGTTTTCCTCTTGTCATTGCATACCTTAGAGAGCTATTTATAACTTGTCAGAAATGTCCAGAACCACTAGCCTATGCCAGCTAATGTTTTTTAAGTCCATAGATTTTGTTGTAATCTTTGAGTCACTCAAATATCACATGAATACACATACAACATGGCAAAATGTATAGAATTACAAGACAATTAGCTTTAAAACTGCAAAATGCTCTGTTCACCCTATGACAAAATGTGTAGGATTGCAGGAAATAAGCCTTCCACCAACAAGAGGCTTGTGTACAGAGTATAAGACAGAAATAGACGTGGGATGTTCCCCCGTGCTGAATTTGGGAACCCCTGATCTATAGTAGCTTGGCATCATGTTAGCACCTCAGTACAGCTACAGAGGCTGTGTCCCAAATGGCACCCCATTCCCTACATAGTCCACTGCTTTTAACCAGAGCCCTATGGGTCCTGGTAAAAAGTGGTGCACTATATAGGGAATAGGGTGCCATTTTGGACACAGACACAGAAAGGACTTGTGAACTGGGATAGTTAGTGCCCTCCCAGGCAGTTGCATGTTATGTTTATTGCAGGACAGGACCAGACACAATGTTATGACTAATGGTACATGTGCTGTTGTTTTACTCTCTCATTGATCGCCATGAGCATTCCTGTCAGTAATGCCATGTGCAGTTATCGTATGTTTCTCGAGGACAGTTTCTGCTCTATAGTCTAAGTCTACATGCATTAACTTATCATTTGCTCTCTTACATGTCACTTGTCTGGTTATTGGAGATTTACTGTGGATGTTCCTGTTTCTAAGCCTTGTAGTTCACCAAGGGCACAGTTGTTTTGCATGTTAGAGGCTAACCATGCAATGATCTGCTTCGCTTACAGGTGAGCCACGCAAGTTTGACCCGGGCTTCAGAGGACCTATCCATAACAGGTACTGTATCCTCTGGTCTCCTCCAACTTCCCTTGCACGAAGAAGCAATAGAAACATGTTCAGTAATGCGCTTGTAAATGACTCCACGGTTGACGTTCAACAGCGTACTGATAGTTATTCCCCAAAGGTTTCTCTTTTTGATTTGCGCCAAAGATGGGCCTATCGTCTTCTTCTCAATCTGCCATAGAATTGAATTGTGCATTCTATCAAAACCACTACACATCTTATTTTATTCTTCTTCTATTATCTCCAAATAAAAATATTAACCTCATTGTTTCATAAGCTCTTTTGCACGTCACTCTATGTGTTGACGGATTGATAATTTGCCAGGCACTGTTAATGGAGAGGGAGGCTGAGTGCTGGCAGCTGTCTTCGCTACATCACACAGATCAATAGCTATTAGTCACACGATCGGCTGGCGTTAGCCCAATGACACACATTGTTAACCAGCCTGGGAGACCGGAGGAACACAAACTCGTATATCACAGGGAAGGAGCCAATTTAGGTACTTCTTTCCAACATATACCATTCATGTATAACCTGGCTACGTCCTTTCTATTTGAATGCCGTCTTTATCTAGTACATATACCAATGTCCTGTTGCTATGTCTTGTTTACATTTGTTTGGATTGTCATTGGCTCTCACTGGAGTCCGCCATCCCACAAGACAACCTCGTAAACAAGATTTCTCAATTACCAATTTAGGATGCAGCTGTGTATGTCTTATAGCCTTTCAAATTTGTGGTTTTACTCTTTACACCACTAATTTCTGCCCTGAAGCGTTTCATTACTTCATACTGTAGAATAGACATATTCAGGACCAGCTTCATATACACTGCTGGGGAAAGCATGTCCCCCCCCCCGAGCCTTTATCTCACCCTCTCCAGTTCGTTTTACTCCTACAGCTGTGGACTAAAGTGAAGACACTTTGATGTTTATCTGGCTTAGAGTTTTTTTTAAATGAGAACTGAGAGAGGACTGACTCTCCTTCGGTTGTCTTTTTTTCTCAGAAGCTCACCGCCTAAATTAAGTCTGTATCTGTGGTTATTGAACAGTCCTCTAAAAGAGTAGAGAAAATGGAGATGCATTGTAGCTCTGAATAATTCCGGCTTCCATTATGCTGCGGTACGGGTGATATATCAATCCATAAAGTACATCTGAATAATGTATGAATTGAATGATGCCATTGACTAGGGCCCGCGCGATACCAGTATCGGGATTCCCATTAGTATCGTGGCAAGGAAACAAAATGTGAAGCAGATTTCAATTCTTTAGGAAAACAGCCCTAATGTTGGAAACCAACATCATTATGTTGTCATCCAGAGTCACATTTGATTTATTTTCCAAGCTACAGCACACAATATTTTACATACAGAAGGTCTGCTTTGTTTTCATTTTTGCCTTGAAAAAAATATCCCGATATTGGTATCTTCCCGCCCTGAATAGTGGACTGCACACCTTTTAGTCAAGACACATACATGGACTGTAAAATGTGTCCTTGAGACTTCTGCAGTGAAGTTGAAAAACATTCAAAACCCCTGTGCCTTCCACTGCTATAACTATTGGCTCTCCAGACCTTGAGAAACTTTCCGGTGTGTTTCAACATGTGAGAATCCATTTTCTCTACCCCTCTCTCCCAAACTCTCTCCCTGTTAATTCCCATTGTGTGGTGGAAACAGTCGAACCAATGGTGACACACCAGAATTGCAGCCACGCTATTCTGTGGCAGCGTCGACCGGTCATCACCACCACAGCCATGGCACCAATGGCTCCCCAAGTGGAGTCAGCGTTACGAATAGAACACTCTGTCACAGAGCTTCACATGTCACTGACAGGAATGCCAGCCGGTACCCACTGCCTAACAGCACTTAGAGTAGCAGCACACATACATACCAACCCAGCAGGGGAAAGGAAATGGTTCTAGCCGACAGATTTTGGTTCAGCTATGGAGATCTAAGACTTTTAGACTATGACTGGGATTTGGCATTGGACCACATTTGCAGTTGGGCTTCGTTTGCGTCACAGAGATGAGAGAAAGATACCTAGTTTTTTTTTTGTCTCGTTTACCAGCTTCCTTTCAGCGTTCACCTGACTCAAAGGTTGTTCTGTGTTAGCTCTGTAGTGCTAGCTTTGACTTTGCCTTAATAGGTCGTCTCTGTCTAATGTAGCCTATTTGAAATGATGAGCGCTTCTTACAGTCCACTTTTCCTGTTTGTTTTTCATGAAAATACTTTTCATTCAAGTCGTACAGTTTGGTTTCATTACTTCAAAACCAGATGGGAGGTCCAGGTAGTCACAAAAATAGATGGGTGTTGGTTAAATTGTGATTTTAATGAATCGAACACATTTGGAGTGTCATTTTTTCCCCCCCTGTGAGCGAGGAGCGGTTTTTCGCGGTGCAGTTGGAAAGGACTTGGCGCACCGGAAAGCACCACTCCTTGAGCGATAAGAGGGATTCTGACTGCTCAACTCCGCTCACATACTCTGCTGAGTACCACTCTTCATATTTTCAGTATGGTGATGGCTGCGTCATATTATGGGTATGCTTTTCATTCAGCAAGGACTATGAAGTCTCTAGGCCCTGGGGGTTTGGGTAGAAGACAGTGGAGACTCACTTCACGGTGAAGAGGTGAAGAGGTGACAGAAGGTCTGCTTCAGGGTCCCACCCCCTGGATCTCATCGACTAATCACCCATGATTCCTAGCTGCCCTCTGGTCCGATACCTGACTCAACTCCTAATGGACGCTGAGAAATTCAGTCCTCACCATGGCAACCTCGACAGCTCTTGTTCCTTGTCTTTTGAATGAAATGAAAAAGTAGTCCCTCGTCTGCCTCTTTTTAATACCGTGTTTAATATCAGAGCCGGCAGTGCCTTGGGCACACCACAGGTCCACTTCACACTGTATCACACTGTCTCTACAGGAATGTTGTCGGTGTGAGAATGGAGACATTTTCTGCCTCGGCTCCCTTGGACTGGGTTTGTTTGTGAAATATGGCTTAGCCTTTAAAGTCTCAGTTCCATAGCCATCATGTTATAGACTTGTGTCATTCCTTGAGTCTATGCCATCAAATATGATTTACGGTCAGGATTTTTGTGGGTAATGGTCTTTGACAGGAGAATGCAGATCTGAACAGATGGTCCATGGGTCAGTTATTAGCTGGAGGGGATTTATGGGCAATGTAATTTGGAGAGATATCTCAAATTGGACATTCACAATTAAGTATCAGGTCTTAATGGGAAAATTGCAATCACTGATGGCCACTAGATTATCACCAGCTGATCTCTCGTTAAACCATCATTACGCTCTAAAATCACCCGCACAGCTGATGTCAATTGCAACCATCATCCGTCACCGATTTACCACTCCGTGACGTGGATTTCTGAATTGGAAAGAAATGTAGTAGGGAGAGTAATTTCTTATTATTTGGAAATCGTTATCTTAACCAAAGAAACCGTTGCAAAGTGCTTTGCTTTATAATTACATTTTAATTGTCTTTCAATGTTGTTGCATTCCATATAAAAAAGTATGTGAATTTGGCTATTTAGTGGATTCGGCTATTTGAGCACACAGCCATGCAATCTTCACAGACAAACATTGGCAGTAGAATGGCCTCACTGAAGAGCTTAGTGACTTTCAACGTGGCAATGTCATAGGATGCCACCTTTCCAACAAGTCAGTTTATCAAATTTCTGCCCTGCTAGAGCTGTCCCGGTCAACTGTAAGTGCTGTTATTGTGAAGTGGAAACGCCTAGGATGTCAGGTATGAAGGTAAGGCCCAGATGCAGACCACGTCGAATAAACAATAGTTTAATATTCCAACAGGGGCAGGCAATAGACAGGTCAAGGGTCAGTAAACCAGAGGTGGGGCAACGGTACCGGGCGGCAGGCTCTGGGTCAGGGCAAGGCAGAGGTTGGTAATCCAGAGGGGAGCAAAGGTACAGGTCAGTGGCAGGCAGAGTGGTCAGGCAGGTGGGCTCAGAGTCAGGACAGGCAAGGGTCAAAACCAGGAGGGCGAGAATAGAGAGACTGGGAAAAGCAGGCGCAGAGACACAAAACCCTGGTTGACTTGAACAAACAAGACAAACTGGCAACAGACAAACACAGGTATAAATACACAGGGGAAATGGGGAAGATGAGCGACACCTGGAGGGGGGTGGAGACAATCACAAAGACAGGTGAAACAGATCAGGGTGTGACATAGGAGCAACAATGGCTCAGCCTCGAAATGATAGGCCACGCAAGCTCACAGAACGGGACCGCCGAGTGCTGAGGCGCATAAAAATTGTCTGTCATTTGCAACACTCACTACAGAGTTCTAAACTGCCTCTAGACATCAACACCATAACCCCAGAAACCCTAGACCCACTCCAATTCGCATACCGCCACAACAGATCCACAGATGATGCAATCTCAATCGCAGTCCACACATAGGAACACCTATGTGAAAATACTGTTAATTGACTAAAGCTCAGCTTTCAACACCATAGTGGTATATTTCACTGGTCATTCCCAAAGCCAACACTTCCTTTGTCCGCCTTTCCTTCCAGTTCTCTGTTGCCAATGACTGGAACGAATTGCAAAAATCACTGAAGCTGGAGTCTTATATCTCCCTCTCTAACTTTAAGCATCAGCTGTCAGAGCTGACCTGTAATATTCGGCGCATGTGATAAATACATTTGGATTTGATTTAAAGGAATCAAGCGTTAACCTGCAGGAGCATGTTAAGTTCTGACTGTTTGTTGCAATCAAGCCCATGTAATTCAGATGAGATTGGTAATAATAGGCCCATTTTAATTCAGCAGTGAGAAATGCGTTTATTATAGGTACTGTAGTTCTGGATTTCAGCCATTTTTAACTGTGAAGAAATCAAAATCTTCACTAATGTTGAACTCAACAAGCCCCATTTTCACCAATACAACTCATTAGCATGGAATGCAAATGCAGTTGCAATTACCTACAGTATTTATGTAGGGCTATGATCATTCTGCTTAGTAGCAACAGCACTAGCAAAACATTCCTGGATAATTTGTGATGCAAAGATTGAACTGTGCAACTCCCTCAGTCTAAATCAGTTTAAGAGCCACCCTTGGTAACCTAAACGTTCTTGCATGTGTGTTTGTATGTGTATACAGCATATTTGTTTCTGTGTATTTCTCTATCTAAGTAGTTTATCCTTTTTAATATCCATTGCAATGAAATTGATATTCTATGTGCATCTGTGGCCTGAGCTCCGCAGGACCATCTGCTATTTAATCACAAAAATGGTGTTCGAAGGCTCAAAAGCAATGTGCGTATGTACTGCTCGTGGAGTCTATGGTGGCACCACACTGCATACAAAACAAGGACAAGCAGCTACCTCAAAGGAGCGCCACAGCAGACCTGCCTCTGGCCTCCACTCGACACTGGCTTTCTTCCTGGGGATGAAAGAGGAGTGTTTAAAGCACAAGGGTCTTACTTTCGGGTGTGTAGTTCCTTATTGTAGCCTTCACAGAGCATGCTCTGTATGATAAAGTTCAGACTTGGATTGTACTCGCTCTGAGGGGACACAACAGGGTGGAAGTTGGGGAGGGTTTTTGAGGACGGGGCCCTGGCGGGGCAAGGCTGACAGCTTCTCTGGGGGTGAGAGAAGTGTGAG
Organism: Oncorhynchus clarkii lewisi; assembly: GCF_045791955.1. Lineage (NCBI taxonomy): Eukaryota > Metazoa > Chordata > Actinopteri > Salmoniformes > Salmonidae > Oncorhynchus > Oncorhynchus clarkii. Next base: position 54,063,083 of record NC_092151.1, on the reverse strand, counting down.
AGACGAGAGAGGACTTCTTATTTGTGGACAGGAGGAGAAACCCCAGCTGTGAGAGAGAGAGCCTCCCCTCTCTAAAGCAGAGATGTAACATACTATTGTGCAATCCAACCTTCAAAACCTCTGTTGGAGGGATCTCTGTGGAGAGCATAAACTCTGGGGGTTGGAGCGTGTCTCATTAGAAATTGGAGCTCGGAATGTTTTTCTCTGAGCCCTGTGTCTTGAGATGCCACCTGGTCTTGTCAGGTGGCAAATGCTGCACCCAGCTTAGGAGCTCAAGTACAAGCCCACTGTCAGGGATGCCATGGCAAGGGCAGAGCCCTTGGTACTAGGCTCATCTAATTGACACTCTTTCTCTCTTAACTCACTCCTTCTGTCCCTCTCTTTCTCTGTCTTCTCTCCAGGGGCTGCACGGATGTGGTGTGCTGTGTCGTATTCGTCATCTTCATCCTCGGCTACATCGCTCTGGGCACCGTGGGTGAGTTGTCATGTTGCTGCTTATTTCATCAGACACGTTGGTTTCGTAACACCACAGCCCACCCTATGATGATGCTCCACGTTGTGCGAGTCGAAGTCCCATGTACATGTAGAGAGAGAGAGAGTGTGTGGGTGTGTGTGTGTGTGTGTTCATGAGTTTCTGCTTGCCTAGCTCTCATCTTGACAAAGTCTTTGGGTGGGAAAGGGAAATGCATTCAAGCAAAATGTGTCTTCTGCATTTAACCCAACCCTTCTGAATCAGAGAGGTGCGTGGGGCTGCCTTGATCGATGTTCACGTCATCGGCGCCCAGGGAGCAATTTTTTTCCACCTTGCCGGCTCGGGGATTCGAACTGCGTTCCACCGACTGCCATTTAAATGCTAGATAACGTTTTGTATTGGATCCCGTTTTGCGTTGGGCAACAGAGCTTCTGGTGTTGTGAAGTGTGTGGGAGGTGGAAATATGAGTACTTGAATTTCCCCAGAGTCAGACCCATTCCTTAATGAGTGGGAGTCTGCAACATCAGAGTCTAATGATTTTATGTGAGTCACTTTCTGTTTCTGAGGTTACTGTATGGCATCTCCCTAATCTGTGTGTCTAATCTCTTGATTGGGGGTTTTGACCATGTTCTCCAGGGTTATGGGTGACATCCTCTGGCCTCCATTCCTTTTAAGGGACTTAGAGAAGTTGTGCGTGACGATGTAAACGCAGCCTTACTGCAGTGTGTTCCTCTCAGTAGATTGGAATCAATCATGTGACTCTCCTCACACGCACACACCTCAGTCTGTACAGACACAGACATGCATGCTTAAACACACACACACGTGCCCACACACAAACACATTTGTTTTACTATTCTTGTGGGGACCAAACAATTGATTCCCATTCAAAACCCGATCTCCTAAACCTTACCCCTAACCATAATTCTAACCCTAACCTTAAAGCTAACCCCTAAGCTTAAAATATATTTTTTTCCTTGTGAGAACCAGAAGGATAGTAAAACCAAACACACACACACACACATACACACACACACACCCCTCCCCCCCACACACACACCCTAAATGAGTCAAATCAACTGTCTTTTCTCAAAGTGCAGTCCCTCTGACTCCCGTGTGCAGTGGAGTCACGTCTCAGTCTGGGCAGAGGAAGGACTGTCTGTTGCCCAATTACTTTAAGAGAGCCAGAGCCATGAAAATGGAGGTGACTTCAAATAGACGCTGGCGTGTTTGCAATTACGTGAACAGCTTTTCATTCTTTCTCCTCGCCCGTGGTCTTCCTCATGCATAAACTCTTGTTTCATCCGGACTATTGGGTGAGGCAGGTACAGTGTTGTTGGCTAGAAAGGGAATAGAATGCCTTGTCCTCTAACAGAAAATAATTACTTTAATGACTGAAACAGGTTAGAAAAACAAATTTGCAGCTTGGATTGAATTTCAGAGTAGTCTCAAAAGATACAGACTGGCCTTGGTTCTGTTGGTGGTGTCGTTCCATGAAAAGAGTGCATTTTGCATCACTTTGATATTTAAAATAGAAATTGTGCCCTTTTTTAATATAGTGCCCTTTTTAATATAGACCACAAGGAAAATTCAACAAATCAATATTTTCAACAATTTCAACAAACAATTTTTTTAAAGACTTGCTAAAGTGCCACATTTCAGCATTTTTACATGTCCCTCAGGGGCCCCTTCTGTGACTTCCAGGGAGAATTTAACCCACTTAATCCCAAGATTTCAACAAGTTATCACCATTTATTGTTATACCCTAGTTATTTTGTTGCCTTGACAGTCATTTCTAAAATATGATTATTTATTTATTGTGACTAGTGACTCATTTACGTATGGCCCTCATTTTAAGTTCAACCCTGTTACGTAAGCAGAACTCTTGATTTCATATGGGTAAACTATTCCTTTTTAAGTATTATTTTCTAAAGAAACATTGAACATCTAATGGTCAAATAATAGTGTAAAAGCAGGTGAGCTGGTTTTACCCTTTTTGGCCATTTTCTGGTGTTTTGTGATGGAAAACAGACCATAATATGTAAACCCTGTACCCCATAGGCTGTTTACTCTACAATTAAATGTATTGCATTCAATTGTCTCTCCCTGTTGCACAAATCAAGCTTCCATTCCCCCTGTCACAAGGGGATTTTTGGCTGTTACTTTATATGGCACTTAACAGGCACTTACTGAAGTCATTTTTTAAATGTAACCTCTTGAGATGGGAAAACTTGTTTTTTTTAATGAAGTTAAACATGTGTTCTTTATGACAATGTTAAAAGTAGTTGAAATCAAAACGTTTTATACTAGGTTACACTTCTCAAAAGGTACCTAAATTGGTGAAACAACCCAGTGGTTTTCACTCAAATGATCTCTCTGTATTCTGTAAGGGTAGTCTCAAGGTTTTCAGGTTGTCCTGTAATTGCTGAGCAGCCAGCTCTCAGCTTGACTCGCTAATCTTTTCATATCTGGTTTTTCTGATTTGTGATTCATAATAGGAGTCTTACCTTTGATCCCGTTTGACCTGCTTCTTTAAATTCGGAAGTGATTATGTTAGTGTGCGTTACAGACGGGCAGAGTATTACCATGCACACACAGCCAGGGAGGTCCTGTCACTGACTCATAAATGCCCAGAGTGATTGACAGTTGAAGGGGCAGGGAATGAGGCTAATGATGCGGCCATTTTTTGTCTGGTTGCAGCCTGGATCCATGGCGACCCCAGGAAGGTGGTCTACCCCACCGACAGCCACGGACAGTTCTGTGGACAGCAGGGGACCCCCAACGCGTGAGTATAAAGACGGATGCCAATCTTTTAGTGCACTTGGAAGAGATACCAAAGCCGCTTGGGAGGTGTGTCGGCTCGAACACTTTTGACACCCGCAATACGGCACAAACAATATGAGAGAAATCATAATGCAGAGAAACTGCTATTTCCTACCTTTTTAATATCCGGCCTCAGCATGTCAGTTGTGTTAGTCTCAGTGAGTTGAGGACAGGGGTAGGTCGGCCCTCTAAATGGCAGGTAACCCAGTAAAGAAAACAAGTAGGTGGCCAGTATGATGCAGGAAAACATTTTTTTTTAACTATATGCAAGTTAGATTTATAACAATACAAATAAAGAGCAACGTTGCCTGAAGAAGACTATAGTTGAAACACAGTTGCAGTTGTGCGTCCTGTTATGACAATCACAGGCTGATCTGCTCCTTATACCTATTCTTTGTCAATATAATCTGAGTATAGTTTTTCTATGGGTTTTCCTGCACCGCACTGGCTGCCTACTAGTTGTATTGTTGTCTGTAATAGTTTGTTTATTGAGTGCTTTGCGCACCGTGTATGAAAAGTGCTTAACAAAGAAGCATTGACAACCGCCACGGGCGTTCCTGCGACAACCGCCACGGGCGTTCCTGCGACAACCGCCACGGACCTTCCTGCGACAACCGCCACGGACGTTCCTGCGACAACCGCCACGGACGTTCCTGCAACAACCGCCACGGACGCTCCTGCAACAACCGCCACGGACGTTCCTGCAACAACCGCCACGGACGTTCCTGCAACAACCGCCACGGACGTTCCTGCAACAACCGCCACGGACGTTCCTGCAACAACCGCCACGGACGTTCCTGCAACAACCGCCACGGACGTTCCTGCAACAACCGCCACGGACGTTCCTGCAACAACCGCCACGGACGTTCCTGCAACAACCGCCACGGACGTTCCTGCAACAACCGCCACGGACGTTCCTGCAACAACCGCCACGGACGTTCCTGCAACAACCGCCACGGACGCTCCTGCAACAACCGCCACGGACGCTCCTGCAACAACCGCCACGGACGTTCCTGCAACAACCGCCACGGACGCTCCTGCAACAACCGCCACGGACGCTCCTGCAACAACCGCCACGGACGTTCCTGCAACAACCGCCACGGACGTTCCTGCAACAACCGCCACGGACGCTCCTGCAACAACCGCCACGGACGTTCCTGCTCCCTGTGTTTTTACACACTGTTTGACAGACGGATCAATCTGCTGTTAGATTTTCCATACCACGTTTGTTCTCCGCGTTCTCTTAATAAAACTGTCATTGTCTTTGTGTTGGGAAACTAATGACTATTCTCTCCATTTCCCTGTGGTTACAGCAACAAAGCCATATTATTCTACTTCAACATATTGCAATGTGCCAATCCTGCCGTTCTCATTAACCTCCAGTGCCCTACAACCCAGGTGAGTGCTGCCTCTTAACGCTGCAGACATTATGCTATTAAGTTCCCGCTCGTTTTTTTCTTGCTTGTTCTCTGTCACGAAGCGTTGATTTGATGTTTGGCTGTCCCTTTCTCGTCTCTTCCCAGCTCTGCGTCTCCAAGTGCCCAGACAGATTTGCCACATACCTCGACATGCAATACAACTACAGGTACAACAAGAGCTACTGGGAGTATTACAGGCAGTTCTGCAAGCCGGGCTTCGACAATCCAAGAAAGGTACCGAGACTGATGCCTCCAGTTACTTGTGGTCTCACTTATCATTGTCGTTGAGTGTTCGATCTTCTGTAATGGTTATCGATCTATAAGTCGGTGGAGTACTCGCATCCACTGCAGCCATTTTCTTTCTCAATATTAAAATATTTTCTATGGAGCATTTAAGTACATTACTGTGATTTGTTTTAAATTAAAATGGTCAAAAATAAACAAAAATAGCTTCCTAGCAAAGAGCAAGCAAGAATTTTGCTAGGACTGTCTGGGAGTGGTCTGAGTGGGGAGGGGAAAACTGATAACTAGCTGTTATTGGCAGAAAGTTTTGGAACTCTCTTTCGTATTGGTCTATTAACTAATTTACCGCCTAGTGATGTCACCAGACAGGGCAAAACTCCATCTCACCAAAATAGGCAGAAATTTCAGGCAGTCTTTTCAGACAGCTCTTACACAATTCCACAGTATTATTCCAATTGGGGCTGACCCCAATTAGTCGACTGGTTGATTGTTTGGTCGATAGGCTGTTGGTCGACCAAGATTTTTTTTTGAGCAGTAGCAAATATATATTTTTTTATGGCACACGAGAAACCTGTCTGATTCGCATCCATCTCAGTAAACGAATCCATTGCGGAGGCCGTAGGGATGGCACAGCCCAAGAAGAAGGGGAGTGTGGCTACAATGCACATCTCTCTGCAGAATGCGCTCTCTCCCTACAATTTGTGCACATTTATTGTTTCTTTCGTAACTTCATTTTGTGAATTGTTTGTGTTGGATTGTTAGTGTATATCAATTCCCCATTACATATATCACCAGTAGTACATTTACCATGAATTCCTATCATTTCTAATCTACAATGTTACGGTCATTTCTGTTAATGCATTCAATATATTATTATTCCAGTCTTTTACCGTTCTCATTGTCGGAGTGGACACGTTGTTTGCAGAACACACAACCTATGCTTGTGAGAAACCAGTTTTGGTTGATTTCATTCCATTTCCGAGTTTTGTCAATTTAGTCATTTTTTGTTTGGAGCCCTCATGTCAATGTTGAGTAAGGACGTGCACCTGATTACGCATAGAAGTAGGCTTATAGGCTACAAATGTTGGCATGTAAATGTGCCCATTTGGGGATCTGATAGTATTTCTGATTGGCTTAATGCACCACCACTAATGAGTTGTGGAGCTTCTCAAAGTAATGCTTTTTTTTCACCTCAAACAGCAAGTTAACAAAGTCTGTTTTTTTTTTTTACATCCGTTGAGAAACGTCTCTCCAGCTCTTCCTTTCAATAACCACTCCGCATGAAAGGGGAAAAACATCACGCTGTGATCCAGTGGAAACATCATGAAACAGGCCTGCCTAATGACCTCTTATCCCTTGCGCAAAATAGCCTACAACTGTGTCTGTTCTGAGCTCACTGCTGCAGGAAACAATAAGCTCCCAGGATATTTTATACGATGTTGCAAGTTTGCTAGCACAAGCTTTGAGACTGACCCAAGTTGATACAGTGCTTCAAGTTTGTTGCAGACAGGCCATGCATTGCCAATGTGATTTAGATTATATTTATTTTTATCGGGATATTTTCTACCTGCAGGCTGCAATGTTTTTATTTGTTGGCTTTATGTGGGCTTTTTTTTAACATTGTTTGTAATGAAGACACAGGGAGTCAGGAAGCAAGTGCAGTTGGTAAGTTTACAAGGAACATGAAGATATACAAAACCAATACTGCCTGAAGACTGAGGCTAATGAGGGCTAAATAAAGGTGAAGTAATAAAAGTAATGATGATGTCCAGGTGTGCATAACGATGGGAAGCAGGTGTGTGTAATGATTGTTGCCAGGTGTGCATAATGTAGGTTGCAAGGACCGGTGGTTAGTAGTCTGGCGGCGTCAAGCACCGGAGCGGGAGTAGGCGTATCATCATTGGCAATGGCAACGAAGGTTATGTTTTAGGTTTGTGTCACTTTTTCATTTAGATTTGGATAGAATTTAGATGAACCACTTGACAATGATTTTGAGATATGAAGATGTTATTATGAATGAAATGAAACAGTTCCACGAAAATGTGCATATGAAAACCATAACTGGAAGGCAGATGGGTAGAAATGGTAAGATAAATTGGCATTCCTTATGAGGAAGGTTGTCAAATACTCGTGTAGCCTATTACCAGCATCTTCAGGAGAGTAACGGCAGAATCTGCAAAAGCCAGCAGGGGGGAGAGGAGGATGTTCGGGTCAGGTTAAGTTTTTTTTTTTTTTGGGGGGGGGGGGGGGGTTTATCTTGTTATTTGGCTCTCTCGTGAGTAATTAGTGTCTTATTTCATCAAACAGTGTGCTGAAAGCATCAGATAAGCTCAATACATATAGTTGATTTTATTTAATCACACAGGGTGTGTCTAGGGTGTGTCTATACATGGAAAATACACATTTTAATATTTAGACCAATTTATTAGTCGAAAGAACAGGTGACTCTCGGTCGACCAAGATTTGTTTTAGACGGGGACAGCCCTAGTGGAAATATATATTCAACACAGGACAATCATGATTTTGACGACACTGGGCCTTTAAACAAACTTTCTTTTGTTTTTGGAATTAAATTAAGATCAATAATAGTGTTCAATAGTAGCGACCGAGGCCCTTCCTCTTCAGGAATTCAAATCTTATTGGAGTCAGATTGAGTCATTTAGTTGTTGCATAGAATATATATTGTTGTATAGAGATGATACAAAGTAATATCATTGGATGCGTTTTTCTGTAAGTACTGGGCCTAATGTACTATGTAAAGGAAACATGATGTGAATGTCATTTGAAAGTCCTGTGAGAGAAAAGCGTGAGGAAGGCGGCATCTGCTGATGTCACTCACAGCTCTGACGAGTTGGTTTGTGGGACACAGACTGATACTGGTCCGTGTTCGTCAGACATGCTGGCATGGCACCTCAGATGAGACTTAGAGAGACAGAAAGAGAGAGAAAGGGGGGAAGGGAGAGTGTATGAGATGGTGTGTGGGAACTCATAATCACACAATCACACTGTTACTGCTGAATCGTTGGTTCTCCCACCCACACTGTGTCTAGTCAGTCAGTACCCAGAGCAGAGTGCTAAACTGAGGAATAGAAGATAGAGCAGAAAGGGTTCCCTACCAGTCTGTTCTGTACTGTATGACAGACAGTTGTCTGTTCCTAGTCAACTCAGCCACACGCCCACTCTCCTCATGGTCCTGTTGGATAATGGCAAAGTCATAGGATATGATGATAGGATGTCTTACCAGTCATCCTAACCTAAAATACACGTTTTAATATTCCGACCAATTTATTAGTCGAAAGAACAGACGACTTATTGAAAACTCAAGTCTGAGGCTTTGACGTCACACAGTGGGTATTGTTTGACTTCTTCTCCCTCTCGCCTTTTTTCTGTTTAGTCCGTTGCACAAGTCTTGAGAGATGAGGACTGCCCTTCCATGATAGTGCCAAGCAGACCTTGTAAGTGAATCCGAGTTCTGCACACGGTTCATCCACTATCCTTATTGTGACTTTCATACGGTCTATTCCTAAGACTTAGATTCTGTGGGAGGGGAGGGTATGTGACTGGTTGGAAAAGGGATATATATATATATAATCTATCACAGTGTATGAAATTGAAATACCAAGTTGTTTGTTTGTGTGTTTCAGTCCTCCAGCGATGCTTCCCAGACTTCATCACCAGGAACGGGACGCTAACTGTCGCCAACAAGACAGTCTTCAAAGACGGCTTAGGTAAAACAAGGAGCGTGATCGATCTCCGAGACGCTGCCAAGTAAGTCCTGCTCTCCCCAATGTCGCTCTGCAGAAGCCTTTGTTGTTGTCGAAATCTTGGAATTTCTGCCGAGAGAGACTATGGGATGAATTGTATAAGTGGGAGGCCTATTAGGGGTGGTGGATTCACATGGTTGAATATCTTTTGACCAGTAGACCTGAAAGATGAATTAACGCTGTACAAATCTGTTCACTGTGGCTTCATTGAGGCCATGTTTGGGAATTCAAATGCATTTAAACTATTATATTGTCATAGGGATTCTAACTTGGAACCCAGAGTCAACTGGACAGCTATTGCAGGGTAGGACAACTGGGCCATGATCCCTCATGCCCAGTAGAGTGTGGATCATTCATGCACATTGAAATCCGTCTATGCATGTTTGCTTGGAAATGCAGCTCACGCTGTAGCTTCAGAGTAGTACAGTTAAGTGACTTTCCTCATGCTATGCATATACAGTCTATAAAACGATCAATACGTATATGGATTAACTTGTGGGAGAGATAAGAGAACAGCAATTAAGACCGATGCAGGGTCTTGATCGTTTTGTGTTAACGAGCTGCCATCATTAGTACATCATGTTTGCCTTTGAAAGAAGGATGTTATGACCAGTTGAATGCTTTTTTCTTTTTTAGCCGAGTTACCGCCATGCAGCAAGGAGTGGAAAGGTCTCAAACTAATTACAGTATTTTAACCTTGAACCGTAACCTTCTGTAGCCCCGAGCTCACTGTCTGCAAACTAACCTTCCCACCTGACTGTGCGTCATGGGTAATCTGCTGCTGTTCCTCTCCGGCTTGTGGCTGTGGAAAGGAAAGAGGACAGATTACCTTCAAATGTTGCCCTGATGTGGAGCTAACATCCGTATTGAAGCCCTAGCAAAGACGAGTAACAACTTGGCTTACAGTTAATGTACTATATTGGTCTTTAAAAGCTGAGACTTACGTCACCCCCTAGCTTTCATCAACATCTTCCTTCAGTGATATTTTCTCATCATAATGTTTGCAAAGATTTCATTTCGTGAAACTGGATAAGAGCAGCCTCAGCATCACATTAATGCAGTAATTAGCGTTATTACCACAGTAATTACCACAAGTTATATATATGCCTACCTCTGACTTTCATAGACTATATTTGAACACAAATAGAGTTCCACAGTTGACTAGTCATCTAATGTCATCTGCATTGTTTTGACTGGTAATGTCATTGTTTTGACTGATGTAATGCTTTTGTTATGACAGGTGTAATGCCATCTTTCATCTCGCCCAAACTTTGAGCTGTGTATGTCCTCAGCATCTGTAGTTGATGACTGCGCCACCATTTCCTATTAGAAATTACAGTCTTTGTAGAGGGGCGTTTTTGTCAAAGTAAAAAAAAAAAAAAAAATCTCTCCGGCTATTATTCTGTTATGCCTGATGGTGAACCCTCAGGCATGGCTAGGCTCATCTCACCCTCACGCATGATTTGTCAACAGCCCACCAGTGCCTTTCACATATTTTCCCCTGAATGCCAAGCACTTCAAAGAGTTGTCCAATGACAGAGCATTTCCTTCCAATTACACTGCCTCCAACCAAAACCTTTAACAAAGCATCAATTATTTTGTTTTCGACAGGTTCGGCCAAACTCCATCTGTTATAGCCTGGTCTGTGGAGTGCGTTAGGCACAATGGCACAGCACTTTCGGTTTCATTGGTACATTGGTAGGGTTTCATTGGTATTACTAGGGCTCCTTTTTCATAACAACATGAATTACTTGAGTAGGTTGCATTATGTGCTATTATAGCTGTACGGTCATGGGCTTTTTAGAGAAATATGATGGTCGAGATGAAAATAATGCCTAGAGTGAGCTTTCCTCCTGACGTGTGGTAGCTGTCCTCATAAAACAGACCGAGATTGGTGCTCCACTCACGAGACATTCTGCACAGCTCCAAGGGAAGGTTGGTTCTAGTCTCTCGCTACTGCTGTTCACCAGTCCCGTAGAGGCTGATAATATAGTGAGTAAAAGCACCAGGGGAATACTTTGGGTCCGATGTCTACAATAACACTCTAGGAAAAAAAGGTTCCAAATGGGTTCTTTGGCTATCTCCACAGGATAACCCCTATTGGTTCCAGGTAGAACCCCTTTGGGTTCCAGGTAGAACCCCTTTGGGTTCCAGGTAGAACCCTCTGTAAAATGGTTCTACTTGCAACCAACAAGGATTCAAGGGTTATCCTATGGGGACAGCCGAAGAACACTACGGTTCTAGATAGAGCTGTAGGTAGAGCTGTAGGTACAGTGGATATCTGGTGAAGTATTCCTGGTGATTTTTGCCATCAGCTCTTTGTCAAGCTTGTACTGTACATTGAACTGTTACCATTTTCTGCTTGTTCATGTAGTTATGACAGAAAGAGATGCCTACAGGAATAGCTAAGCTTCAATACTCATTTGTATGTATTTTTCCTGTTAACAATCCTCGTTCCTGAGGGTTCCTTTGCTACTGTGGTGGAGTAGTAACCTGCTGCTTCAGAGTCATAGAGAGCATTGCTGCTTCCTAGCGCTTTGATAACACTAATATGTTGACGTGTGACACATTTATAAGGGACGCCTGCCTACAACCTGTGCCGTCTCCCAGGGCTGTACAGCACCCTCATAAACTGCAGTGTGTCGTGGCCCTGTGCTGTGTGTGCAAGTGAGAGGGATTGCAACACAACACAGGCCAATGTTCTCTCCGTAAATGAGCACGTTCTCATTCTTTATTTCTCCCTCAATCTTTTGCTCTCGCTTCTCCTCTCCCTCCCCTCACAGTGGCATTACCAGTCTGCTAGACGCCAAGGAGGTTGGCATGAAGATCTTTGAGGACTATGCCAACTCCTGGTACTGGATCTTAATGTAAGACCGACACACGTGTGTCCTCATGCATTCATGCATGTATTTTTGTATGTGTATATGTTTTATTGTGGTCCTCACTCTTACACAACAGGTGTGTTTGTGTTTCTAGAGGTCTGGTGATAACCATGGTGGTCAGTCTGGCCTTTATCCTGCTGCTGCGGTTCACAGCCGGAGTGCTCCTGTGGCTCATCATCTTCGGAGTCATCGCTGTGGTGGGCTACGGTTAGTAATGCAGTACGCTCTCCGTCACTGACCCAAAAGCTACTATAGCCTCACTAAAAGAGCACAATGCCATCTTTAGCCTGAGTACATTATCCACACTTCACCAGCCCATACTGTACTGAAGGTCAACATACCGCTACTGTATGTAGACTTGTGTGGGAGACCGTGTCCACATCTTCTCACTTCCAGCTGTCAGTCAACCCCTCTGTTGTCATGGCAAGCTAAATGTAGCAGATGTACAGGTGCAGTATCTCAATGTGTCACATCTCTTTCTCTCTCTGTCTCTCTCTCCTCTGTCTTTCTCAGGGATCTGGCACTGCTACTGGGAGTTCAGTACACTGAGAGGGAAGCCACACGGGGATGGTGACGTCACCATCTCTGACATCGGCTTTCAGACGGACTTCCGAGTTTATCTGCAGCTCAGTCAGACCTGGCTCATCTTCAGTGCGTGGCCGTCCACTTCTCCCATCTATTTGTTTAGCACGGGAACTACTAGCCTAGCACAAGGCTGTCGACTCAGTTTTACTGTGTTTATCACAAGGTGCAGAGTCTCTTGGTCTTGCTGTGAAGCAGTTGGGTGCGAAGCATGTCTGCTGGTTTTGCTTTTGCTTCTCAATCAGTAGATGAATTAGAGATGGGGAAACCATAGGATTTCCTGTTAACCGTATGCAACCTGATATTGCTTAAATTAATTGGGCAAACGCCAGGAGAGTCTATGGTCTGAGGAATAGCACCTTTTTTCTTCTGCTTAATTGTTATAATTTGTATTGCAGTGATCTCCCTGTCGGTCATTGAGGCGGTCATCATAATAATCCTGATATTCCTGAGGAGGAGAGTACGCATCGCCATCGCTCTGCTGAAGGAGGGGAGCAGGTGAGTGGCAATCTTTTCTCAGGAGTTTGACCTCTTGACCTTCTCTTGTTGTGTCACTTTGAATCGAACCCGTCGTCTGTGTGCTCGGTGTGGGAAAATTGAAAATTAACCTAACTTTTAACTACCCCCCCCCCCCCCCACACACACTTTCTCTCCATTCTCTTTCCCTCTCTCTCTTCTCCAGGGCCATTGGCTACATCATGTCCACTCTCTTCTACCCGATCATCACTTTTGTGCTGCTGGCCATCTGCATAGCGTACTGGGCGGTCACTGCTGTGTATCCTCTCTATATATTTACCAAGCCTCATCCTCACTGTGCTACAGTGCCTTGCGAAAGTATTCGGCCCCCTTGAACTTTGCGAACTTTTGCCACATTTCAGGCTTCAAACATAAAGATATAAAACTGTATTTTTTTGTGAAGAATCAACAACAAGTGGGACACAATCATGAAGTGGAACGACATTTATTGGATATTTCAAACTTTTTTAACAATTCAAAAACTGAAAAATTGGGCGTGCAAAATTATTCAGCCCCCTTAAGTTAATACTTTGTAGCGCCACCTTTTGCTGTGATTACAGCTGTAAGTCGCTTGGGGTATGTCTCTATCAGTTTTGCACATCGAGAGACTGACATTTTTTCCCATTCCTCCTTGCAAAACAGCTCGAGCTCAGTGAGGTTGGATGGAGAGCATTTGTGAACAGCAGTTTTCAGTTCTTTCCACAGATTCTCGATTGGATTCAGGTCTGGACTTTGACTTGGCCATTCTAACACCTGGATATGTTTATTTTTGAACCATTCCATATTTTGCTTTATGTTTTGGATCATTGTCTTGTTGGAAGACAAATCTCCGTCCCAGTCTCAGGTCTTTTGCAGACTCCATCAGGTTTTCTTCCAGAATGGTCCTGTATTTGGCTCCATCCATCTTCCCATCAATTTTAACCATCTTCCCTGTCCCTGCTGAAGAAAAGCAGGCCCAAACCATGATGCTGCCACCACCATGTTGGACAGTGGGGATGGTGTGTTCAGCTGTGTTGCTTTTACGCCAAACATAACGTTTTGCATTGTTGCCAAAAAGTTCAATTTTGGTTTCATCTGACCAGAGCACCTTCTTCCACATGTTTGCTGTGTCTCCCAGGTGTCTTGTGGCAAACTTTAAACAACACTTTTTATGGATATCTTTAAGAAATGGCTTTCTTCTTGCCACTCTTCCATAAAGGCCAGATTTGTGCAATACGACTGATTGTTGTCCTATGGACAGAGTCTCCCACCTCAGCTGTAGATCTCTGCAGTTCATCCAGAGTGATCATGGGCCTCTTGGCTGCATCTCTGATCAGTCTTCTCCTTGTATGAGCTGAAAGTTTAGAGGGACGGCCAGGTCTTGGTAGATTTGCAGTGGTCTGATACTCCTTCCATTTCAATGTTATCGCTTGCACAATGCTCCTTGGGATGTTTAAAGCTTGGGAAATCTTTTTGTATCCAAATCCGTCTTTAAACTTCTTCACAACAGTATCTCGGACCTGCCTGGTGTGTTCCTTGTTCTTCATGATGCTCTCTGCGCTTTTGACGGACCTCTGAGACTATCACAGTGCTGGTGCATTTATACGGAGACTTGATTACACACAGGTGGATTGTATTTATCATCATTAGTCATTTAGGTCAACATTGGATCATTCAGAGATCCTCACTGAACTTCTGGAGAGAGTTTGCTGCACTGAAAGTAAAGGGGCTGAATAATTTTGCACGCCCAATTTTTCAGTTTTTGATTTGTTAAAAAAGTTTGAAATATCCAATAAATGTCGTTCCACTTCATGATTGTGTCCCACTTGTTGTTGATTCTTCACAAAAATACAGTTTTATATCTTTATGTTTGAAGCCTGAAATGTGGCAAAAGGTCGCAAAGTTCAAGGGGGCCAAATACTTTCGCAAGGCACTGTATGTGTACACAGTTATCTTGACATGCAGCGTTACCTACAGGTGAAGCATTCTGAGCTATCACCCATGGAGTCATAGTGATTGGAATATATTTGAACTTGACTGGAATTGAATTGAACCTAATAAAACTGCTGAGCCCTTAGTGGAAATCCCAATATTGATGGCTCATAGGCAGGTACAAATTGTGATGCTTGTTTCTGCTTCCATTCCTCTTTGTTGCCCTTTACTGGTTTTGCCCTCAGCTTCTTGGCGTCTTCCGGCGATGCTGTCTACAAGGTCATGTCGACGCCGGACAAATGCGTGTATGCCAACCTCACCTGTGATCCAGAGGTTCGTTTTTCTCTCTACTCTCTTCCTCTTTATCACATTGGTGTTATAGCTGTATTGAAAACTACTGTATGCTATTGGCCTTGAAATCCTGAACAGGAGTACACATCATTCAGCTGTGAAATAGCTAGCCAGTGACAACATCTGTGAGCTCTGGCTACATTCGGTCTTTCATGAAATGGCACCCTAGTCCCTATTCTAGGGAAATCGAGAATGGGAGAAGGCTGCTGTTGTATGCTCTGATCAGAGGGGAGTGCTCAATATAGGGAATTGGGTGGCATTTCCTTCAAACCGAATAACTTCCCCTATCTCTCTAGACCTTCAGTCAGACCAACGTGACCAAGGTGTGCCCTGGCTCCCAGTGCACCTTTGCCTTCTACGGCGGCGAGACCCTCTACCACCGCTACATATTTGTGCTGCAGCTGTGTAACCTTCTGGTGTTCCTGTGGCTGGTCAACTTCACCATCGCCCTGGGACAGTGCACCCTGGCCGGGGCCTTCGCCTCCTACTACTGGGCCCTGAGGAAGCCCCAGGATATACCGTCCTGTCCACTGTTCTCCTCCTTCAGTAGGGCTGTAAGGTAGGCTTGCTCAAATCACTTCACTCGACAGAAAACACTCACGTTCATTGAATGGGGCGGCAGGTAGCCTAGCGGTAAGAGCATTTGGCCAGTAACCGAATGGTTGCTGGATCAAATCCTCCGAGCTGACGAGGTAAAAAAAAATCTGTCGTTCTGCTCCTGAGCACTGTTCCCGCGCACGCCGAAGACGTGAATGTCGATTAAGACAGGCCCCCGCAACTCTCTGATTCAGAGGGGTTGGGTTAAATGCGGAAGGTCGTTCAACTGACTTTCCCTTTCTCAGTTATATGGGATTAGCACATAAGGAGGAGGGGGTTGAGTAATCCTAGTCCTGCACTAAAAAGCTATATTAATGGAGAGTCTCTATTACGCATGCCTTCTAGTCCAGGACTACTCTTAATCTGTGTCCAGGAAACTGGCCCTAAGTGCGTTTAGGTGTTTAAGCCTATGATTTGAAGGGGGAAGTGAGTGTGTGTATGGTGGATGTGTACAGTGCATTCGGAAAGTATTCAGACCCCTTGACTCTTTCCACACTTTGATACATTACAGCCTTATTCTAAAAAAGGATTAAATAATAAAAACGTGTCCTCATCAGTCTAGACACAGTATTCCATTATGACAAATCGAAAACATTTTTTATAATTTTTCATTTTGGCAAATGTATAACAAAAAAACACACCTTATTTACATAAGTATTCAGACCCTTTGCCTTTTGACTCGAAATTGAGCTCAGGTGCATCCTGTTTCCATTGATCATCCTTGAGATGTTTCTACAACTTGATTGGAGTCCACCTGTGGTAAATTCAATTGATATAGACAGGCACGCACTTGGGCAAAAACCAAGCCATGAGGTTTAAGGAACAGGATTGTGTCGAGGCACAGATCTGGGGAAGGGTACCAAAACATTTCTGCAGCATTGAATGTCCCCAAGAACACATTGGCCTCCATCATTCTTCCAGAAGGACAACCATCTCTGCAGCACTCCACCAATCAGGCCTTTATGGTATAGTGGCCAGACGTAAGCCACTCCTCAGTAAAAGGCACATGACAGCCCGCTTGGAGTTTTCCAAAAGGCACCTAAAGGACAGACCATGAGAAACACGATTCTCTGGTCTGATGAAACCAAGATTGAAGGAGGAAACCTGGCACCATCTGGAGGACACCTTGCACCATCCCTACGGTGAAGCATGGTGGTGCAGCATCATGCTGTGGGGATGTTTTTCACCTGCAGGAACTGGGAGACTAGTCAGGATCAAGGGAAAGATGAATGAAGGAGGAGGGTGTTGGGAAGGTGCTCACCTTCCAACAGGACAACAACATTAAGCACATAGCCAAGGCAACACAGGAGTGGCTTGGGGACAAGTCTCTGAAGATCCTTGATTGGTCCAGCCAGAGCTCTGACTTGACCTCGATCTAACATCTCTGGAGAGACCTTAAAATAGCTGTGTAGCGGTGCTCCCTATCCTGACAGAGCTTGAGAGGATCTCAAGAATGGGAGAAACTCCCCAAACAGAGGTATGCCAAGCTTGTAGCCTCATACCCAAGAAGGCTCTAGGATGTAATCACTGCCAAAGGTACTTCAACAAAGTACTCAATAAAGGGTCTGAATACTTAGGTAACTGTGATATTTCAATTTTTTTATTTGTAATATATTTTCAAACATTTCTAAAAAACCTGTTTTTGCTTTGTCATTATGGGGTATTGTGTATAAATTGATAAGGTGGGAAAAAACAATTTAATCAATTTTAGAATTAGGCTGTAATGTAATAAAATGTGGAAAAAGTCAAGGGTCTGAATACTTTCCGAATGTACTCTAAGCAAAATGTTTTCAACACACACACAAGCAGTTTGGTAATAGAGTGTATGGTGTCTCTTCCAGGTACCACACAGGCTCTCTGGCGTTTGGCTCTCTGATTCTGGCTGTAGTGCAGATGTTCCGCATTGTTCTGGAGTATCTGGATCACAAACTCAAAGGTGGGTTTTGTGCTCATACTAAACCCACTGCCTTTTTTATATGTTTATATACAGTGGTGTACATTTATTTGATCATGGTCGTCATCTTTTCAGGTGCGCACAATGCTTTTGCCCGCTTCCTGATTTGCTGTCTCAAATGCTGCTTCTGGTGCCTGGAGCATTTCATCAAGTTCATGAACAGGAACGCCTACATCATGGTGAGTTTGGGACGGTGCAGAGTTAAATCTCTTGTTTTCAGACATTTACTTTCGATACCATTCCTTCAAGAACAGCAGATATGACAGTTCTGATAACCATCTTACGCAAACTGTTGGAATCATGAATACTTTCTCGCACCAGATCGCGATATATGGGAAGAACTTCTGCACCTCGGCTAAGGATGCTTTCTTCCTCCTGATGAGGAACGTAGTGAGGTAAGGCACTGTAAAGCTTGCTTTCCATTAGAATAGAGTGAGTCTGTCTATCATGGGGGTGACTGTCTGTCTCTGGGCTTCTCCAATGAGTTTCCTCTCCTCTGTAGGGTGGCAGTGCTGGACAAGGTGACAGACTTTCTGCTCTTTTTGGGAAAAGTGCTTATTTCAGGGAGTGTTGGTGAGTTCCCTGTCTTTCCCACACACTGGTGTACTGACTATGTCTAACCACTGTATGAGTCACGATACACAAAGGGAAGGAGTACTTTGAAACAGTGACACTGTGCATGCTGGAGTTCAGGTGTCTCTTTGAAAGGCACTATTTGTATTCTCGTTTTTAGTCGTTCATTTTTCTTTTGTTATTCCCCCCCCCCCAGGTGTTCTAGCGTTCTTCTTCTTCACTCGTAAGATACCAGTTATTCAAGAAGAAGTGCCATCACTAAATTACTACTGGGTCCCCCTGCTGGTAAGAAATCAAATGTAGTTTGGGTTAGCATTGCTTGTTGCTAAGTGTGTTCACGGACTTTGACTCTTCTCTCATTGACAGACGGTGATATTTGGATCCTACCTGATTGCCCATGGCTTCTTCAATGTCTATGCTATGTGTGTGGACACCTTATTCCTTTGTTTCTGTAAGTACACCATTCACCTCTTTAAATACAGCCCAGCCTGGGGGTGCAAGGGCCTTTTATATGATACAAAGACACAGGGGTCTGTGTTGGAACTTTGTTGGTGAATTGAAAGGTTTTCCATGTCATATGACCCTATTAGAACGTTAGTGGTGGACCGTTTTCTTAAATAAGTCAGGCGAAAGGTTATTCTTGCGTAGTGTTTTTTTACACTGTAATTATTGTTTTACCAATTAAATTGTTTCTATCACGTGTTCTTACAGTGAAGAACTAGTGAAGACTATTAAATGATTTGAATTGTATGGAGACAGTGTTATTTGCATGTCCCGTGTCAAACCTTACCTTGGCTGCACTCTAATCACTGAACTAGATGGTTATAATTCACTGGCCATTTTGGCTGACTTGAACCATCCTAAACTTTTCTCCTAATTAATTTTGCTGCTTGACTTTCTAAATCGTTTGGCTCTGCTAACTCCTTTCTCTCGTATTCTCTCTTTCTGCCTTCCTACCTACATGTTGTCTGCTCCTCTCCTCCTTCTCCTCTGTGGCAATGCTGGCTATCCCCTGGGGTCCGGTTAAGGTGAAGACCTGGAGAGGAACGACGGCTCGCCCCTCAAGCCCTTTTACATGTCCCCTCAATTGCACCGAATCCTCCGCAGAGAGCAGGGCTCCAAACTCTATGCTACCTCCTGATAGGCCACCACGCTGAACATCTGCCTAGTGACAGGCCAGAACACTGACTCACTGAAGGACTGGCCCATTCACCGTCTGTGTGGGAGTGTTTGTGGTCTGGAGCATACTAGAGCAGAGCCTAATGGTTGGGCTGGACTCCAGACTGGCCAGGACTGACCAGAGAGGCCTTGGCAGGACATGGCAGGGCCCAAGAGGGTGGTGTATGTGGGTGGGGGTTATGTCTATTCAACTTCCTCCCTCTCGCCGCCACCGCCGTTGATACTTCTGATACTTGCCTTTTTTCCTCTGTCGTGCTTCTGTCCCTTTCTTTCTCTGCCGTGCCGACACTGCTGATCTCTGCCTTACTTGGAGAGCGCTGCAGCAGCACAGTGGACGTGTGTGTGTGTGTGTGTGTGTGTGTGTGTGTGTGTGTGTGTGTGTGTGTGTGTGTGTGTGTGTGTGTGTGTGTGTGTGTGTGTGTGTGTGTGTGTGTGTGTGTGTGTGTGTGTGTGTGTGTGTGTGTGTGTGTGTGTGTGTGTGTGTGTGTGTGTGTGTGTGTGTGTGTGTGTGTGTGTGTGTGTGTGTTTGCCATTAGCCCAACACATAGCTAGAGGCACACATACTGCAAAAGGAGATCTCTGTATTTCGGATGCAATTGGTGTACTTTTTCAGATGGTCAAGACATTATGGAGTTGTGGGGTGGCACAGTACAAGGGCACCCCCTTCTGACACTACTGTGTTTGTGCAACGGTTATATGTACTGTCATGTAAAGGTCATGTTTAAGGTGAAGTTGCCCTTAGACGCTGATCTTGGGTTGGTCTGTTTAGCATTTTCCTCACCAGTGGTTAAGGTTAGGATTGTGGGAGGTTTTACCCAACCTCAGAGCTGTTTTAGGCACTCGTGTGTGGAAAATAACTTCGAGGTGGCTTTTCTGTCAAGCATGATTGTTGTTTTGGCTGTTTATGCTTAACATTAGGTGAAGAGGCACTTTTGGTCCACCATATTTATTGACACTGTTACAGATACTTCTACAGAGTCCTGGGCACAAGAACACTGCTCCAAACTTAACGTGTAACGCTACATAGATAAACCCAAACGCACCCACGAGTCTACAGAGTCACAGACACTTGTAGGACGGTTTGGTTTAACAATCCTTGCTTGATATGCTGTAAGTGACCGATATAATGTTGACCGACGAAGGTTCAAGACTTCTTGTACACACGAATGCTGATGCTAAGAATGAGATTTGAATAGACCCTGACACGTTTCAGGAATTCCCGAATGCAGTTGCTAGTAAACGTGCCTAATTCTACATGGGAGAAATGTTCCTCTTTATTGGTTTTGTGGTTTTACATTCTAACGCCGAGAACCGTTTCTAAAAGAAATACAGTTTCTACAAGGATGTTAAAGCCATTTTTAGTCCTTTTATATGGAATAGTAGTGCTGTTTTTAATACTAGGTACTGTAACTCGCATCTGTTTTGGAATATTTTTAATGTTTTTGTACAGCGGAATTATTTTGTATCGATGACTCCATTTTTTTTTGGGGGGGGTGGGGTTGTTTTTGTGAAAGGTTCAATTATAGCACAACTCTTGGGTAATTGATATCTTAATTTGTATTAAACAGAGGGCTTATGAAATATTTACGTTGACACTGGGTTTGTGGTATTGCACAGGATTTGGGGAAGACCTGTTCTCAAACAATGGTAATAAAAGATGGTTTGGTTGGGATCAAGTGGATTTTATGAAACCATGCTTTGAGAGTAAGTATGAAAAATGAGTTTGGCATTTCAAATAGATTTGTAGGAATATGACTGTGTTACAGAATGTTTAATGGTAGGTTAAGGGGTATGTAACATAGTGTCTGTGGTATGTGACTGGCTGTGTGTTCCTGTCCTTAGTGGTGGATCTGGAGGTGAACAGCGGCTCTGCTGCCAGACCTTTCTACATGAGCAGCACCCTGAGACAAATTCTCGACAAGAAGAATAGCAAGAGGAGGAAAGACAAGCGAGAGCGGGGAAGATGAGAAGAGAGGAACGGATACAGGGTGACTGGAGGAGACCGAGGCAGGAGAGATGATGGAGATTGGGGGGAAGGCACCGGTGCATGATGTAGAGATAGAAGACAAGACTATTCTAATCCTGGTCCATATTGTACCTGATACCATTATTATTATGCTCTTTGGACATAATATGTGAATTGTCTTATCTTGCCTTACAGTACTTGGATGTACTAACAAACGTATCACCATGAATGCACAATGGCAACAGTGCAGTTAGCTTAACTGTGGCCAAATCGTGCATTTAAAGGCAACTGCAAGTTCTTGGTTTTACCAATGTACTGTGAAGCACTTACTTGAGGGAACAGCGAAGTGTACATTTGTATAATAATATTTTGCACCACATGCTACCTGTCAGCAGGCCTGTGTCATTCTGTATGCAGGAACTCAAACCAGCCACAAGATGGCACTCTTAAGGTGGACATCTTAAAGGTCCAGTACAGCGGTTTTTAATTGCGATATCAAATCATGTCTGGGTAACAATTTAGCTGCGTTACTGTGGTTTCAATTAAAGTGGTCAAAGAGAAACAAAAATAGCTTCTTAGCGAAAGAGCAACTTCTCAAGTAAGAATTATGCTAGGACTGTCTGGGACTGGTCTGAGTCGGGAGGGGGAAACCAGCTTTTATTGGCAGAGAGGTTAGGAACTCTCGTTCTTATTGGTCTATTAGCTCATTTGTCACCTGGTGGTGTCACCAGGCAGGCCAAAACCCCATCCCACCAAAACAGGAAATATAAATGTTGATTGCACTGGGCCTTTTAAGAAACCTCCCAAGAGGTTACACCAAGACAGCTGAGTGAAGGGCTGCTTGGGTTAATACTGTACATGAAATGTCCGTAGTTACCATGTATAATTATGCTCTTCAAGCTCCTTGGAGCACTA
This sequence comes from Oncorhynchus clarkii lewisi, assembly GCF_045791955.1. Lineage (NCBI taxonomy): Eukaryota > Metazoa > Chordata > Actinopteri > Salmoniformes > Salmonidae > Oncorhynchus > Oncorhynchus clarkii. The sequence goes on along the minus strand of NC_092151.1, from coordinate 54,040,937 downwards.
ACTTTTATTTTCTCCTATTGAGAAAGCTATTTGCCATACATTGTCCATTGTGCTAATGTCTCGTTGTAGCAACCTTCTAACTTGTCCAATTGTAAGAATGTAATAGCCCTACAATTAGGTGCTTCAGTAAGTGCCAAAGAGCAATGGAAATCAGCAGGAATGCAGCGTCGAGGACCCTTACCTGTATTGGATTCTAGCCACCGTTGACCATAAATCACAGTGTTACAAATGATGTTTCCCTCTTGTATGCCATTCAAAGTTTTTGGTGGACGGTCTTCGTCCCATTCCTTCTTTGTGCAGCAGCACTGTGGGGACAGATCATGTGCCATTACTGCGTCTGTCCCATAGTGGCATCACTGCCAGTATCAGAGATGGAGCATCCTTTCCTACTGGTACACAGTACAGTAGCACATGCCCATACATGCACACGCCAATACCATTTTTGTTATTGAAATTCGACCTGTGTAAGGGCACAACAACTTTATGATTGTGTAAATATGGAAGTAATGCACATCCGAGAATAATTTGAATGGATTACTACAGGCGCCTGTGTTTTCTTCTCTCCCTGTTATTGCCATGAAAGAACAGTCCCGCTTTAACGCAACGATGCCAATAAACTATCTATGCCTATGCTATAGTATGTACAGTGCCTTCAGACAATATTCACAACCCTGGACTTCTTCCACATTTAGTTGTGTTACAAAGTGGGATTCAAATGGATTGAATTGTCATTTTTGTCAACGATCTACACTAAATAATCAGTAAGTGAAAGAAGATTTTGAGAGAATGCCAAGAGTGTGCAAAGCTGTCATCAAGGCAACGGGTGGCTACTTTGATATCAAATATAAAATATATCTTGTTTTGTTTAACACTTTTTTATTTGTGGTTACTACATGATTCCATATGTGTTATATCATAGTTTTGACATCTTCACTATTATTCTACAATGTAGAAAATAGTCAAATAAAAGAAACTCTTGCATGAGTAGGTGTGTCCAAACGTTTGACTGGTACTGTAAGTGAATTATTGCAGACAGGATGCATGTTTTGTAATATTTTTATTCTGTACAGGCTTCCTTCTTTTCACTGTCATTTAGGTTAGTATTGTGGAGTAACTACGACTTTCTCCTATCACAGCCATTAAACTCTGTAACTGTTTTAAAGTCACCATTGGCCTCATGGTGAAATTCCTAGCGGTTTCCTTCCTCTCCGGCCACTGAGTTTGGAAGGACGCCTGTATCTTTGTAGTGACTGGGTTTATTGATACACCACCCAAAGTGTAATGATTAATTGCACCATGCTAAAAGAGATATTCAATGTCTGTTTGTTTTTGTTTTGTTTTTTTACATATCTACCAATAGGTGCCCTTCTATGCCTGGCATTGGAAAACCTCCCTGGTCTTTGTGATTGAATCTGTGTTAAAATTCACTGCTCGACTGAGGGATCTTCAAGATAATTGAACGTTGGGGTACAGAGATGAGGTAGTCATTAAAGTACATTTTTACTCCTGAACTTTTTAGTTTTGCCATAAGGGGTTGAGTACTTATTGACTCAAGACATTTCAGCTTTTCATTTTGTATTAATTTGTAAACATTTCTAAAAACACAAGTCCACTTTGACATTATGGGGTATTGTGTGTAGGCCAGTCAATTTGACATTCCGGCTGTAACACAACAAAATGTGGAAAAGGCAAGGGGTGTGAATACGCTCTGAAGGCACTGTACAAGATGACAAAAGAATATACAGTCTGTAGAGTCGTATCTTTCTACTCACCCGTTCATTTCCATCGCCGTGTGGTAGAACACTACCTTTTGACAAATCGGACAAGGAGGTCAATAAGAGGAATCCCTCCCTCTTTGGGATGTGAATTATTTTTGGTTTACCACCGTCAACGAGTAGACGCACGTAAAAGCTCACGGTTAGTGTGTGCCTTATATTCCCCTCTACCTCTCAAGGACGTCGCGTGGACGGATCACAAACAGCACGGCGACAAGGCGCCAAAAGACTCGGAGAGAGTGCCGGACATGTCTGTGACTGATGCATACACTACGCCTACTGTATCTTCTCTCCAATGGTAGATTCCTAACTTTGTTCAGTGATGTGTTTTTTTTTATGTAAAGAATTTTGTATATCTATGCTTTATTTTAAATAACAGTGAGTATGTATGTGTTAAGGTGAGTGAATGAGGACCCAAAAGCGAACTAACTTAAACAGAGCTTCTTTAATGACCAAACATAGGTAGGCTCAGATAGACCGGCAGATTCCGACAGGACAGGACAAGGTTACAGCAAACATGACGATAGTCTGGCTCAGGCATGAAACACAACAAACAAGAATCCGACAAGGACAGGAGCAGAAACAGAGAGAGATATTGGGACCTAATCAGAGGGAAAAAAGGGAACAGGTGGGGAACGGGGTGAATGGGTAGTTAGAGGAGACAAGGGACAGCTGGGGGAAAGCGGGGGAGAAAAGGTAACCTAACACGACCAGCAGAGGGAGACAGGGTGAAGGGAAAGGACAGAGACAAGACAACATGACAGTACATGACAGTACCCCCCCACTCACCGAGCGCCTCCTGGCGCACTCGAGGAGGAAACCTGGCGGCAACGGAGGAAATCATCAATCAGCGCACGGTCCAGCACGTCCCGAGAGGGAACCCAACTCCTCTCCTCAGGACCGTACCCCTCCCAGTCAACTAGGTACTGATGACCACGGCCCCGAGGACGCATGTCCAAGATTTTACGGACCCTGTAGATAGGTGCGCCCTCGACAAGGATGGGGGGGGGGGGGGGGGGGGGGAGACGAGCGGGGGCGCGAAGAACGGGCTTAACACAGGAGACATGGAAGACCGGGTGGACGCGACGAAGATATCGCGGAAGAAGAAGTCGCACTGCGACAGGATTAATGACCTGAGAGATACGGAATGGACCAATGAACCGCGGGGTCAACTTGCGAGAAGCCGTCTTAAGGGGAAGGTTCTGAGTGGAGAGCCAAACTCTCTGACCGCGACAATATCTAGGGCTCTTAGTTCTACGCTTATTAGCAGCTCTCACAGTCTGCGCCCTATAACGGCAAAGTGCAGACCTGACCCTCTTCCAGGTGCGCTCGCAACGTTGGACAAAAGCCTGAGCGGAGGGGACGCTGGACTCGGCGAACTGAGATGAGAACAACGGAGGCTGGTACCCGAGGCTACTCTGAAAAGGAGATAGCCCGGTCGCAGACGAAGGAAGCGAGTTGTGGGCGTATTCTGCCCAGGGGAGCTGTTCTGACCAAGACGCAGGGTTGCGAAAAGAAAGACTGCGTAAGATGCGACCAATAGTCTGATTGGCCCGTTCTGCTTGACCGTTAGACTGGGGGTGAAAGCCGGAAGAGAGACTGACGGAAGCCCCAATCAAACGGCAAAACTCCCTCCAAAATTGAGACGTGAATTGCGGACCTCTGTCCGAAACGACGTCTGACGGAAGGCCATGAATTCTGAAAACATTCTCGATGATGATTTGTGCCGTCTCTTTAGCAGAAGGAAGCTTAGCAAGGGGAATGAAATGAGCCGCCTTAGAGAACCTATCGACAACCGTAAGAATAACAGTCTTCCCCGCTGACGAAGGCAGTCCGGTGACAAAATCTAAGGCGATGTGAGACCACGGTCGAGAGGGAATAGGAAGCGGCCTGAGACGGCCGGCAGGAGGAGAGTTACCGGACTTAGTCTGCGCGCAGACCGAGCAAGCAGCCACGAAACGACGCGTGTCATGCTCCCGGGTGGGCCACCAGAAACGCTGGCGAATGGAAGCAAGCGTACCCCGAACGCCAGGGTGGCCGGCTAACTTGGCAGAGTGAGCCCACTGAAGAACGGCCAGACGAGTAGGAACGGGAACGAAAAGAAGGTTCCTAGGACAAGCGCGCGGCGACGGAGTTTGAGTGAGTGCTTGCTTTACCTGCCTCTCAATTCCCCAGACAGTCAACCCGACAACACGCCCCTCAGGGAGAATCCCCTCGGGGTCAGTGGAGGCTACTGAAGAACTGAAGAGACGAGACAAAGCATCAGGCTTGGTGTTCTTAGAGCCCGGACGATAAGAAATCACGAACTCGAAACGAGCGAAAAACAGCGCCCAACGCGCCTGACGCGCATTAAGTCGTTTGGCAGAACGGATGTACTCAAGGTTCCTATGGTCAGTCCAAACGACAAAAGGAACGGTCGCCCCCTCCAACCACTGTCGCCATTCGCCTAGGGCTAACCGGATGGCGAGCAGTTCGCGGTTACCCACATCATAGTTACGTTCCGACGGCGACAGGCGATGAGAAAAATACGCGCATGGGTGGACCTTGTCGTCAGAGAGGGAGCGCTGAGAAAGGATGGCTCCCACTCCCACCTCTGACGCGTCAACCTCGACAACGAACTGTCTAGAGACGTCAGGTGTAACAAGGATAGGAGCGGATGTAAAACGATTCTTGAGGAGATCAAAAGCTCCCTGGGCGGAAACGGACCACTTAAAGCACGTCTTGACAGAAGTAAGGGCTGTGAGAGGAGCTGCCACCTGACCGAAATTACGGATGAAACGACGATAGAAGTTTGCGAAGCCGAGAAAGCGCTGCAGCTCGACGCGTGACTTAGGGACGGGCCAATCAATGACAGCTTGGACCTTAGCGGGATCCATCTTAATGCCTTCAGCGGAAATAACAGAACCGAGAAATGTGACGGAGGGGGCATGAAAAGTGCACTTCTCAGCCTTCACAAAAAGACAATTCTCTAAAAGGCGCTGGAGGACACGTCGAACGTGCTGAACATGAATCTGGAGTGACGGTGAAAAAATCAGGATATCGTCAAGGTAAACGAAAACAAAGATGTTCAGCATGTCTCTCAGGACATCATTGACTAATGCCTGAAAGACAGCTGGAGCGTTAGCGAGGCCGAAAGGAAGAACCCGGTATTCAAAGTGCCCTAACGGAGTGTTAAACGCCGTCTTCCACTCGTCCCCCTCCCTGATGCGCACGAGATGGTAAGCGTTACGAAGGTCCAACTTAGTGAAAAACCTGGCTCCCTGCAGGATCTCGAAGGCTGAAGACATAAGAGGAAGCGGATAACGATTCTTCACTGTTATGTCATTCAGCCCTCGATAATCTATGCAGGGGCGCAGAGACCCGTCCTTCTTCTTGACAAAAAAAAAACCCGCTCCGGCGGGAGAGGAGGAGGGGACTATGGTACCGGCGTCAAGAGCTACAGACAAATAATCCTCGAGAGCCTTACGTTCGGGAGCCGACAGAGAGTATAGTCTACCCCGGGGGGGGGTGGTTCCCGGAAGGAGATCAATACTACAATCATACGACCGGTGTGGAGGAAGAGAGGTGGCCCTGGACCGACTGAACACCGTGCGCAGATCGTGATATTCCTCCGGCACCCCTGTCAAATCACCAGGCTCCTCCTGTGAAGAAGAGACAGAGGAAACAGGAGGGATAGCAGACATTAAACATTTCACATGACAAGAGACGTTCCAGGAGAGGATAGAATTACTAGACCAATTAATGGAAGGATTATGACAAACTAGCCAGGGATGGCCCAAAACAACAGGTGTAAAAGGTGAACGAAAAATTAAAAAAGAAATGGTTTCACTATGATTACCAGAAACAGTGAGGGTTAAAGGTAGCGTCTCACGCTGAATCCTGGGGAGAGGACTACCATCCAGGGCGAACAAGGCCGTGGGCTCCTTTAACTGTCTGAGAGGAATGTCATGTTCCCGAGCCCAGGTCTCGTCCATAAAACAGCCCTCCGCCCCAGAGTCTATTAAGGCACTGCAGGAAGCTGACGAACCGGTCCAGCGTAGATGGACCGACAAGGTAGTGCAGGATCTTGAAGGAGAGACAGGAGTAGTAGCGCTCACCAGTAGCCCTCCGCTTACTGACGAGCTCTGGCCTTTTACTGGACATGAAGTGACAAAATGACCAGCGGAACCGCAATAGAGACAGAGGCGGTTGGTGATTCTCCGTTCCCTCTCCTCAGTCGAGATGCGGATACCTCCCAGCTGCATGGGCTCAGCACCCGAGCCGGCAGAGGAAGATGGTAGTGATGCGGAGAGGGAGGCGACGGAGAGCGCGAGCTCCTTTCCACGAGCTCGGTGACGAAGATCAACCCGTCGCTCAATGCGAATAGCGAGTTCAATCAAGGAATCCACGCTGGAAGGAACCTCCCGGGAGAGAATCTCATCCTTTACCTCTGCGCGGAAACCCTCCAGAAGACGAGCGAGCAAGGCCGGCTCGTTCCAGCCACTGGAGACAGCAAGAGTGCGAAACTCAATAGAGTAGTCTGTTATGGATCGATTGCCTTGACATAGGGAAGACAGGGCCCTGGAAGCCTCCTCCCCAAAAACAGATCGATCAAAAACCTGTATCATCTCCTCCTTAAAGTCTTGATACTGGTTAGTACACTCAGCCCTTGCCTCCCAGATTGCCGTGCCCCACTCACGAGCCCGTCCAATAAGGAGAGATATGACGTAGGCGACACGAGCAGTGCTCCTGGAGTAAGTGTTGGGCTGGAGAGAAAACACAATATCACACTGGGTGAGGAACGAGCGATGTCGAATGTTTGGACTGTATATAAGCATATTATTTAATAACACAAATATTTGATTGGGGTTTGCTTCTTTAAAAAACATTTTTTTTTAGAAATTGATGCTAATCAACCATTGGTGCCTTATTGAGTATATGGAGGGGCCTTCCATGCCATGTATCAATCTCAAAAAATGTACATTACATTTATGACGTTGAGTCCATTTTTCCTGTTTAGCTCGGCTTCATTGTGGTTGTTGTTGTGAGTCGAAACTGGTCACTATTCTATAAAGTCATTTTGTCAATAGACATTTATTTTCTTAATCACATACAATAAATACATGAAACAACAATAATTTAAAATACTGATGTACAAATAATTCATCGTTTAAGATAAACTTCACAATGGTTTGTCAATGGCAATCTAGTCCCCCCCCCCCCTTAGATAAAATATTGGCATCAAACTGTGGCACTTTGCAATAAATACACAAAGCTCTGTACACACTACAGTTATCCAACTGATGTATAAAGTATGACACAATGGTTGTGATGCAACTCATATTTGTATTGTACAAAAAATAGTTTGTACGTACAAACGTGTTTACTCAACCATTGTACTTGTGTGTATATTTTTGGAAGTGAAAAAATAAACTGCTGTTATCAACCATTGTGACAAATGCATTGAACATCAATTGTACAACTTAAGTGTGTCTGGGGGCCCCTTTCAGACAGACAATGCTTCTAACATGACCCTTACTGACAAGTCACATGAAATGTTACACTTAATGAATTTGTTAAGAAGAAACCTACTAGGCTGAAGATCCCTGGTGGTGTGTGAGGCTCTGGCAAATTGTGTGTGCGTGTGTGTGTGTGTGTGTCTGGCTCAGGCGTGGGTCACAGGAAGGGAGGTCATGGCGTGGGGGGGCAGCAGGGGATGGAACAGCATAGACTGAGGGGAGTGCACTGTGGAGATAGAGGACAAGCATGAGACACTAATAATACATCCATCACTACTTTATAGTGCACTACTCTGGTCTTATAGGGCACATAGAGCTCTGGTCAAAAGTAGGGGCACTATATAGGGAATATGGTGCCATTAGGGACGTATCCCATATTGAAAACAAATGTTTCGTCAAAGCCCTAATATCTCTTCTATTAAATCTGTTTCTATAATTTCAGAAAACCAGAACTAAAATCTTGAGTAATTGGGTCAGATACTCGACCCATTCCGAAACGTTAAGCTTGAAATCATTGCTAGAAATACCCCCTCCCACTTGAAGCACCACCATCACCCAATCCTGATACGTCCAAATAACCAGTGGCAGAAAACCAGAGCACCGGAGATACTGTCTCTTTTAAGTCATCGCAACCCACAGTCTCTTGACAGACATAACTTTAAATGATACCATTTATGTTCCAGTCTGTCCAGAAGAGATTACTGCTCCTATAACTCTATTTGACTGCTGAACACACTGCAGCCCAGAGATATACTCATATGTATTTCTATATGGCTCTGGTGCAGCCTATTGTGTATCCCAAATGGCACCCTATTCACTTTATAGTGCACTACATTTGACCAGGGCTGATAGGGCCAAAAAGTAGTGCATTATAAAGGGACTAGGGTGTCATTTGGGGTGCAAGCTATCTCGCGGGCTATCTCAGCTTACCATCGATGTAGGAGTGCAGCGCGGTGAGCATGGAGCCCTCCGGGGTGCCGTAGGCTGTGTACTGCAGCTCTTCTGGGGCCGGGGTGGGCTGGGAGTGGCGACCGGGCTGCAGGGAGGACAGGGGAGTGGCTGAGGAGTGGTTGGGGCTCACATGCTTCTTATGGCGCGCTCTGCAGTTCTGGAACCAAACCTGGATTGGATATAAGAAGTGTCATGTTTTAGTACTGGCATTCAATAGGGACACACTTAATTAACCCTCATACTTACTACCTACCGACTGGGGGTCATTTTAGGGTGGTTTGTTTAATTACTCAAATTTTTCATGACTGTGTCAATCAACTTGTTCTTAATAAATCCATATAATTGTTTAGCGTTTCTGTATCAATATGGACCTTTGGGGTAATTTTGACCCCAGCCAAAAGGACCGAATTCTGCCTTTACACTCTTAGGGAAAAAAAGGGGCTAAGTAGAACCATACAGGGTTCTTCGGTTTGTCTCCATAGGGGAACCCTTTTTGGTGCTGGGTAGAATCCTTTGCAGAGGGTTCTAAAACCCTATATGTAGGGTTCTTCAAATAACCCCCTTTATATGGTTCTACCTAGAACACTCTATGAAGGGTTCTAACAAGAACCCATTTATCTTTGGAGAGTTCTTCCTAGAACCCTCTATAAACGGTTTCACCAGCCTTATTAGCCTTTAAAATTGTATTATTTATGACAATACATTACATACTGTACTGTATGTCATAAGGCCTTTCTTTGAGGGCCTAGTTATACCCTAACGCAGAGGTGTTAGGAATCCCCTGGTTGACAGGCCACATCGGACCTGCAAGTCACATTGTGCTGGCTTTCAAAGTGATGTGTAATATCTATTGGAATCCAGCCAGAGTTAGGGTATCCAACAAGTGGATTTGTTAATCACCCACAACCTGCAGTCAGAATGACTGCCAAGGTAGGGAAGATTAGATAATTGAGGTAGTCTCAGTATTCAAACTGTAACAACCATCTCAGTAACTGGTGCAATAAATCCAATTACTAACAGATTGGATTAGTTTAGAAAACGGTATGTTATTTATCTTTGTGTAGCATTAAATTAATCAGCCAATCAATGTGCATGGCAAAATACAGCTATTACTTAAGCAATAAGGCTAAGGGCTGTTCTTATGTACGACGCAACACGGAGTGCTAGGACACAGCACTTAGCCGTGGTATATTGGCCATATATCACAAACCCATGACGTGCCTTATTGCTATTATAAACTGGTTACCAATATAATTAGAGCAGTAAAAATAAAACTGTTGTCATACCGATGTTATACGATCTGATAAACCCCAGCTTTCAGCCAATCAGCATGCAGGGCTTGAACCACCCAGTTTACAAAGTAAAAGAAAATCTCCCTGCAATAGAGCATGCTGGGAAATATAATTCATGGTTCTATGTGAAACCCTTCTTTCCTTCCAAACCTACCCTAACCACCGCGTTTAACCATGGAAAGAGGTCTGGGAATATGGATGAATATAAAAAGTGTAGTTATTCCCTCCGGAAGGCAATCAAACAAGAGAAAAGCCGGTATAGAGACAAAATGAAGTTGCAATTCAACGGCTTAGACACGAGACGTATGTGGCAGTGTCTACAGGAAATCACAGACTACAAAAATAAAACCAGCCACGTCACGGACACCGACGTCACGCTTCCAGACAAAATAAACCCCTTCTTTGCCCACTTTGAGGACAATACAGTGCCACCGTCGCGGCCTGTTAACAAGAACTGTGCCTCCCCCCTCCCTCTGTGGCCAACGTGAGTAAAACATTTAAACGTGTTAACCCTCGCAGGGCTGCTGGCCCAGACGGCCTCCCTAGCCGCGTCCACAGAGCATGCGCAGACCAGCTGGCTGGTGTGTTTACGGACATATTCAATCGCTCCCTATCCCAGTCTGCTGTCCCCACATGCTTCAAGATGGCAACCATTGTTCCTGTACCCAAGAAGGCAAAGATAACTTAATTAAATGACTACCGCCCCGTAGCACTCACTTCTGTCATCATGAAGTGCTTTGAGAGACTAGTCAAGGATCATATCACCTCCACCTTACCGGCCACCCTAGACCCACTTCAGTTTGTATACCGCCCCAACAGGTCCACAGACGATGCAATCGCCATCACACTGCACACTGCCCTATCCCATCTGGACAAATGGAATACCTATGTAAGAATGCTGTTCATTGACTACAGCTCAGCATTCAACACCATAGTACCCTCCAAGCTCATCATCAAGCTGGAGGCCCTGTGCAATTGGGTCCTGGACATTCTGATGGGCCGCCCCCAGGTGGTGAAAGTAGGAAACAACATCTCCACCACGCTGACCCTCAACACTGGGGCCTCACGAGGGTGTGTGCTCAGCCCCCTCCTGTACTCCCTGTTCACCCACGACTGCGTGACCACGCACGTCTCCAACTCAATCATCAAGTTTGCAGATGACACAACAGTAGTGGGCTTGATTACCAACAACGACGAGACAGCCTACAGGGAGGAGGAGAGGGCACTCGGAGTGTGGTGTCAGGAAAACAACCTCTCACTCAACGTCAACAAAACAAAGGAGATTATTGTGGACTTCAGGAACAGTAGAGGGAGCACCCCTTTATCCACATTGAAGGGACAGCAGTGGAGAAAGTGGGACGTTTTAGGTTCCTCGGTGTACACATCAACGACAAACTGAAATGGTCCACCCACACAGTCAGTGTGGTGAAGAAGGCGCAACAGCGCCTCTTCAACCTCAGGAGGCTGAAGAAATGTGTCTTATCACCCAAAACCCTGACTAACTTATACAGATCCACAATCGAGAGCATCCTGCCGGGCTGTATCACAGCCTGGTACGGCAACTGCACCGCCCTCAACCGCAAGGCTCTCCAGAGGGACTGCACAATGCATCACCGGGGGCAAACTACCTGCCCTCCATGACACCTACACCACCCGATGTCACAGGAAGGACAAAAATATCATCAAGGGCATCAACCACCCGAGCCGCTGGCTGTTCACCCCGCTACCATCATGAAGGCGAGGTCAGTACTGGTGCATCAAAGCTGGGACCGAGAGACTGAAAAACAGCTTCTATCTCAAGGCCATCAGAGTGCTAAACAGTAATCACTAACTCAGAGGCTGCTGCCTACATGGAGACCCAATCACTGGTCACTTTAAAAAATTGATCACTAGTCACTTTAAACAATGCCACTTTAAATAATGCCAATTTAATCATGTTTACATATCTTACACTACTCATATCATATGTATATATTGTATTTTATACCATCTATTGCACCTTGCCTATGCCGCTCAGTCATCGCTCATCCATATATTTATTTGTACATATTCTCAATTCACAGGTAGTTGTTGGGGAATTGTTAGATAACTTGTTAGATATTACTGCACTGTCGGATCCAGAAGCATAAGCATTTCGCTACACTCGCATTAACATCTGCTAACCATCTGTATGTGACCAATAACATTTGATTTGCCTCCTTGCCTTCCAAAGAATCATCAAATAACCTGTTTTTCTTCTTCCAAAAAACAGTTCTTAATATGTTAAAGGTTCCTGGTAGAACTCTGTGCCTTACAAAGAACCCTTGACTTCCAAAAAGGGTTCTTCTGATCAAACATGTTATTGGTAGAACCCTATCCCTCCACAAAGAACCCTTATGGGAAATATTTTTTCGAAGAGTGTAGTCATTTGATAAATAGGACCTTTATGTGAATCTAGGTTACTCAAGTTATCCATACCACCAGAGGGTGGAGGGGGGACCTGTATCAGTGAATTTGACCAGATAGACCGATCATCTGCCGAGATATAGCACACCATGTACTCTTGTCTGACATTGTACTTTTCTATACCACGTTTCGTACGACTGTGTACAAAAGAAAAAGTAACTTTTTTTTTGCAATAAAAATCTGCCAATGGTATACAACATCTGTCAATGGTATAAATATTTGATAGAGCTGCACTACAGAGCTCAGAAACACTCTGAATCTACAGAGAGTTGTATTGGTGTGTTTTCTCTGAAAAGTAGTTTTTCTAGGCCAAATTATTTTTTTAAGTTTTTTTTTTTAAAATCCAGGTTTCTTTGGAGACATAACATTCAGTTATACATACGGTATCATCAGTGGGTGGAGGGGGCCCTGTATCAGTGATTTTGTCCAGATAGACAGATCACCTGCAGATATGGAGCACCTTATGTACTGTCCTATAGTTATACCAAGGTATGACACTGTACAAAATCACTTTACATATATGCTTTGTTGCAGTCAAAACAGCTCATAAAAGTATTTCAGTGGTATGAATACTTGGTAGAACTGTAACACAGAAACCAGCAACCCTCTAATTGTATACAGTGCATTCGGAAAGTATTCAGACCCCTTGACTTTTTCCACATTTTGTTACATTACGGTCTTATTCTAAAATGTGGTGGTTGAAGATGGTTGTGGATGAAGATATCCCTCTAGTGGTGTGGGGGCTGTGCTTTGGCAAAGTGGGTGGGGTTATATCCTTCCTGTTTGGCCCTGTCCGGGGGTGTCATCGGATGGGGCCACAGTGTCTCCTGACCCTCCTGTCTCAGCCTCCAGTATTAATGCTGCAGTAGTTTATGTGTCGGGGGGCTAGTGTCAGTTTGTTATATCTGGAGTACTTCTCCTGTCCTATCCGGTGTCCTGTGTGAATTTAAGTATGCTCTCTCTAATTCTCTCTTTCTCTCTTTCTTTCTCTCTCTCGGAGGACCTGAGCCCTAGGACAATGCCTCAGGACTACCTGACATGATGACTCCTTGCTGTTACCCAGTCCACCTGGCCGTGCTGCTGCTCCAGTTTCAACTGTTCTGCCTGTGATTATTATTATTTGACCATGCTGGTCATTTGTGAACATTTGAACATCTTGGCCATGTTCTGTTATAATCTCCACCCGGCACAGACAGAAGAGGACTGGCCAACCCACATAGCCTGGTTCCTCTCTAGGTTTCTTCCTAGGTTTTGGCCTTTCTAGGGAGTTTTTCCAGGCCACCGTGCTTCTACACGTGCATTGCTTGCTGTTTGGGGTTTTAGGCTGGGTTTCTGTACAGCACTTTGAGATATCAGCTGATGTACGAAGGGCTATATAAATAAATTTGATCTGATTTGATTAAAATGTATTAAATACAAATAAAAATCCTCATCAATCTACACACAATACCCCATAATGTTTTTTAGAAATGTATTACAATTCAAAAACAGAAATAACTTGTTTACATACGTTTTCAGACCCTTTGCTATGAGACTCGAAATTAAGCTCAGGTGCATCATGTTTCCATTGATCATCCTTGAGATGTTTCTACAACTTGATTGGAGTCCACCTGTGGTAAATTCAATTGATTGGACATGATTTGGAAAGGCACACGCCTGTCTATATAAGGTCCTACAGTTGACAGCGCACGTCAGCGCAAAAACCAAGCCATGAGGTCAAAGGAATTGTCCATAGACCTCAGAGACAGGATTGTGTCGAGGCACAGATCTGGGGAAGGGTACGAAAAAGTTTCTGCAGCATTGAAGGTCCCCAAGAACACAGTGGCCTCCATCATTCATAAATTGACATTTGTAACCACCAAGACTCTTCCTACAGCTCGCCGACCAGCCAAACTGAGCAATCGAGGGAGAAGGGCCTTGGTCAGTCGAGGTGACCAATAACCAGATGGTCCTTCTGACAGAGCTCAAGAGTTCCTCTGTGGAGATGGGAGAACCGTCAAGAAGGACAACCATCTCTGCAGCACTCCACCAATCAGACCTTTATGGTAGAGTCGCAAATGCATGCCACTCCTCAGTAAAGGCACATGACAGCCCGCTTGGAGTTTGCCAAAAGGCACCTAAAGGACTCTCAGACCATGAGGAACCAGATTCTCTGGTCTGATCAATACAGGATTGAACTCTTTGGCCTGAATGCCAAGTGTCACGTCTGGAGGAAACCCGGCACCATCCCTACGGTGAAGCATGGAGGTGGCAGCATCATGCTGCTGAGATGTTTTTCAGAGGTAGGGACTGGGACACCAGTTGTGATTGAGGGAAAGATGAACGGAGAAAAGTACAGAGAGATTCTTGATGAAAACCTTCTCCAGAGCGCTCAGGACATCAGACTGGGTCGAAGGTTCACCTTTCAACAGGACAACGACCCTAAGCACACAGCCAAGATAACGCAAGAGTGGCTTCTGAAGTCTCTGAATGTCATTGAGTGGCCTAGCCAGAGCCCAGAATTGAACCCGATCGAACATCTATGGAGAGACCTGAAAATAGCTGTGCAGCGACACTCCACATCCAACCGGACAGAGCTTGAGAGGATCTGCAGAGAAGAATGTGAGAAACTCCCCAAATACAAGCTTGTAGCGTCATCTCCAAGAAGACTCGAGGCTGTAATCGCTGCCAAAGGTTCTTCAACAAAGTACTGAGTAAAGGGTCTGAATACTTTCGTAAATGTGTTATTTCAGTTTTTTATATTTTTAATACATTTGCAAACATTTCTAAACCTGATTTTGCTTTCTCATTATGTGGAATTGTGTATAGATTGATGAGGGGGGAAATTATCTCATAAATTTTAGAATATGGCTAAAATGTAAGAAAATGTGGGAAAAGTCAAGGGGTCTGAATACTTTCCGAATGCACTGTACATAGTGCTGTATTGGTGTTTACTTTCTGGGGAAAAAGTTATTATTTGGGAAATGTTATATAAATACCAGACTTCCTATAATATTGTCCAATATTCTATATGTACAACTTGTTATGGTATTTGGGTTGCTGTAACATTTGGTTTGAAGTGACTTTTAGGATTTGGGCTTTTTTAAGCTTTTTGAAGCATCCTGCCATAGGTACTATGCCATAGGTACTACTGCTGGCTGTGGGGTAAGTACTTAAAGAAAACTATGCCATATTCATGGTCCTTGTCTCTCAGGATCAATGTATGAATAAATGTTTGTCAATAAAATGAAGTATATTTCGAATTTTGGGGTTGTTTTTACCACATAAATATGACGTAATTAGTATTTACTTAAAAATTCTAAAAATGAAATGATACTACAATGAACTGATACTAAATCAGATTTTTTTTTGTACTGACAGTGCCTTCGGGAAGTATTCACACCCCTTGACTTTTTCCACATTTTGTTGTGTTACAGCCTGAATTTAAAATGGATCAAATTGAGATGTGTTGTTACTGGCCTACACAGAATACCCCATAGTGTCAAAGTCTAATTATGTTTTTCAAAATTTTTACAAATTAATAAAAAATTAAAAGCTAAAAAGTCAATAAGTATTCAAACCCTTTGTTATGGCAAGCCTAATATGTTCAGGAGTACAGATTTGCTTAACGTTTCACATAATAAGTTGGACTCACTCTGTATGCAAGAATAGTGTTTAACATACTTTTTTTTAAATGACTACCTCATCTCTGTACCCCACACATACGATCTATCTTTAAGGTCTATCAGTCGAGCAGTGAATTTCAAACACAGATTCAATCACATAGACCAGGGAGGTTTTCCAATGCATCGCAGAAGGGAACCTATTGGTAGATATGTAAACGTTTTAAAAAGCAGACACTGAATATCCCTTTGAGCATGGTAAAGTTATTCATTACACTTTGGATGGTGTATCAATATACCCAGTCACTACAAAGATACAGGTATCCTTCCTAACTTAGTTGCCAGAGAGGAAGGAAAACGCTCAGGGATTTCACCATGAGGCCAATGGTGACTTTAAGACAGTTACAGAGTCTTTCAGGATAAAAAATAAATGGAATGGAGCTAAGAACAGGCAAAATCCTAGAGGAAAACCTGGTTCAGTCTGCTTTCCACGAGACACCTTTCAGCAGGACAATAACCTAAAAAACCAGGCCAAATCTACACTGGAGTTACTTACCAAAAAGACGGTGAATGTTCCTAAGTGGCCGAGTTACAGTTTTGACTTAAATCATCTTGAAAATATATGGGCAAATGTTGCACAATTCAGGTGTGGAAAGCTCTTAGAAACTTACCCAGAAAGACTCACAGCTCTAATCGCTGCCAAAGGTGATTCTAACATGTATTGACTCAGGGGGTTGAATACTTATCTAATCAATATTTATTAGTGTTTTATGTTTCATGAATTGTTTACAGATGTTAGAATTTTTCATCCACTTTGACATTAGAGAGTAGGCACTGTGTGTGGATTGTATATATGACATTAGAGAGTATTTTGTGTAAGTTCAGTATTTTGTGTAAGTGTATATGTAATATTTCCAAAGTACAATCCACATACAGGGCCTTCAGAAAGTATTCACACCCCTTTACTTTTTCAACATTTTGTAGTGTTACAAAGTGGGATTACAATTTATTTAATTGTCATATTTTGTCAACGATCTACACAAAATACTCTCTAATGTCAAAGTGGTAGAAAATATTATTTATATATATATATATATATATATATATATATATATATATTTTCCAAAGTACAATCCACATACAGTGCCTTCAGAAAGTATTCACACCCCTTTACTTTTTCAACATTGTGTTGTGTTGGGATTAAATTTGATTTAATTGTAATGTTTTGCCTTTTAAAATGATAAACTTGGATTAGCTAACACAACGCGCCATTGGAACACAGGAGTGATGGTTGCTGGTAATGGGCCTCTGTACGCCTATGTAGATATTCCATTAAAAATCTGCCGTTTCCAGCTACAATAGTCATTTACAACATTAACAATGTCTACACTGTATTTCTGATCAATTTGATGTTATTTTAATGGACAAAATATTAGCTTTTCTTTAAAAAAAACAAGGACATTTCTAAGTGACCCCAAACTTTTGAACTATAGTGTATATATTATATATAATTTTTTGGTTTTAACAAAATATGCTAATTAACTGTACTTTTACTAAACAGTCTGTTTTCATTAATTTTTTTATTGCTGATTATTACATGTCTAATGGCGTTTCTTATTGGGTCAAAATGACCCCAGTTGGTAATCCATTTATGTAAAATATGTTGGTAGTATGAGGGTTAAAGGTGAAATCTGAAATTCAAACAACAACAAAGCCGCCACCCCACCACTTGTTTTGGTAAACAGATGTACCAATCCCAGAATGCTGTTTTTGAGGAAATTTCGGGAAACCCAGAAGGGTGTTTTTCGTAGGTTGTTTTTCAACGTAACAAATCCTCAAAAATATTACGAATGAACTGCAGAAATTCAGTCATATCCTATGCTGATTAAGGCATGCGTTGATTAGAACTGTGTATGAATATCTAACCTGTATGACTCTCCTACTCAGGCCTGTCTGCTCTGCCAGCTTCTGCAGGGTCTGGGCATCTGGGTTGTTGTCCTGGGCAAACTGGGCCTGCATCACCTGGAGGGGTCATAAGGTCTAAAGAGGTCAATCACATGTGGTCATCCATTGTTCCTCACTTGGCCTGAACCCATTGACTGGGAACAGTCAGACACTATTGACAATTAATGCTTGCCAAGCAGAATTTATGCTCCCATTAAGATTTGAAATCTCAATAGAACAAACTTGTGGCATTAATCCATATTGAACCAAAATTCAATATCCAGCTATCTCACAATGCTATGTAATATATATTGTGGCTATGTTTGGGAGAGATTGACAGTACGGTGATACTCACCTGTAATTGGTCAGCGGTGAAGCTGGTGCGCGCTCTTTTCGACGGCTTAGGCTGATTCACTTCCTGTTCTGTTGGCATCGCCCCCTCTAGGTTCACACCACTTCCTGATTAGAGATGATGGATCTTCTTAATTAATGAGCTCATAATCATGATACTCGACATGGCAAGCATAAGACAATAATATTAAAGCTTATCTTGTTTATTGACATCTATACACCAAATGGCTTCTTATCTGAGGAATGGGAAGTTACTTTTGTTCCCTATCAGAGACAATAGGCAGTTTTTATTTATTTTTAAATCAATTGACAATCTAATTTAGGCTGTTTTATTATAAATGTCAAGGGGCTTTATCTTTTGGTTGATGTATTTTACAGTATAGTAAAGGTATACATATATATGATCAATTTGACCAGAAATTATGAATCAAAGACAATGCATTCATCGTATTATTATTTCATCAGTGGTTTCCAGAACGTATTAACAAACATAATACAATATACATTGCTGGTGCTCCGGGCACCACATTAAGCATTGGTTTATTCAGGAACAGGTGGAAATATCAGATATTTAAGTAAGAAACACGTTGAACATCATCTATTTTGTTAGTACTACTTATTTAGCCTCCACCTGACCTATGTTGATAATAAATAAACATTAGTACATGTTTGAATTGACAAAGATTGCTGCTTTTCATAATGGTTATTCGATTTATTTTCCATCATAATTCAGGTCGCTATACCAGCATAAATTGTTCTAATATTTGTATTACTCTGCTGCAGAATGCTCACCTTTCTCCACGGCGCGTTTCAGGTTGTCCAGCATACAGTCGTAGTGGACACGACACAGCACCTTCTCCTCCACCAGGGCAAACTCTTCCCCCGTGGACAGCTGTCTCTTACAGGAGAAACAGGCGAAACACGCCAGGTGGTACACGTTGCCCTTCGCCCGGCGGACCCAGTCTGTAGAGTGGATATTTCGACCGCAGCACGCGCACCATGTTCCATATCTTCTGTAATAAATAGTCTACAGGTTTTAATAGTCAGGCAAATACTCGCCATTTCGGTTAGATGGTGGTTTAGTCGTGGAATTAAATGCTAAATCAAATAAAAGGACATCATAAATAGCATATTGACTTATCCCCCCCTCTCCGCTGTAACTATTCCCAAGGTCGTTGCTGTAAATGAGAATGTGTTCTCAGTCAATTTACATGGTAAAATAGGGGTAAAATATATATTTTTTAAATGTAGCCGCAACATGCTATCCAATCTTGTAAATAACATGCTACAAATAAATTATAATAATATGTTTATTTATTGATGTATTATTTAGGCCAAATACGATGATGTGAACACGCATAGAAATGCCTTACATTCAAAACAAAAAAACTCGATTGTATCGTTTATGTATTCAAGAACAATTTCAAATACCTAAAGTAGTCCAATTTGCAAAAGACCTCTTTTTCTTTGATGTAACAACTTGTATGACTGCCAAGCGATGTTTGGCACACGCTACAGGAGAGACAACGCACATGCCAGCACAAGTCGTTAACCTATGAAAAAAAAAACATACAGTAATGAAATAACAAGAATATTCTTACGTTATTTAGTAGTAGGCTAATGCTAATAGAAAAAGTGACTATTTTTGTACAGTAAATCGACTAAAATCAATACCAAAAGGTACAGGCTATGCACGAAAATTACCACCCCAAGAAAATGTGAAACGTTGCAACAAGATGCTATCACAAATGTTACCTTCAGCAAGTATTTATCCAAAATGTCCTCACTGCAACTTGCACAAACAGTTCTACCCAACAGAGGTGCAGACACCATCGCCTGTAGCGACGGGGAAGATGAGCCGAGGGAGCAGGAATCGTCACCCAAAACTTCCACCGGTGTGCCCTGAATAGAACAACATACCGCGGTTAAGACGCAGGTTCTGCGGAATATTACTTTATACACCTGCTAACAAAAACGTTGGCGCAAATTACGCATTAGTGCCAGTTACTAATGCGGGAATTAGACGTCTCGGGTTATCCGGTTCATTCCAATTATTATTATTATTTGCTAAATGACTTTTTTTAACATTATTTTGACAGGCTCATGCGATTGAAACAAAACAAAAAAACAAACAAACATCTCTACCTTTATTACTTACAAATTATCGCATGTGAGTAGCCTAGTGCATTGTGAATTTGTAAGCAAAACATATGTTTTAGTTTTCAAATTATTCATTAGATCAAATTAGGAAATTTTACCATTCGAATTTCTCTCCTGCCCTCTCTCCACCTACTGATAACCTCTACGTCGCCTTTGCAATCTTCACACATGACTACAAGCTATAGGAACAGGGGGTTTTGGTCTGTCACACTCAGCGACTTTTAAAAAAACCTCCCCAAGCTACATCCCATAACTATCATCCTCTTCACCTTTTAACATGACAACCCCAGCGATTATCAAAATTACATTTAAAAAGGGAAGGATAGCCATTACTTAAAAAAAAACAGGCGACACTTGAGGTAATAGTTATCAAATGTGCATTATGCTCTTGAGATTTGCATTTGGGGATTTTGAACTGCTTAGCACATCGCTTGACTCCCCAACGTATCAATTTCGCATGTCAATCAAAACCAGCGCGAGGTAGACAGGGAAAGGGAATTGATTTATTTAATAACACCAATTAATTTTGACACAAACGTTTGCCCGGGACAACCTAAAGGTGAAGAGGTCTCATTAACTACTTGAGTAGTCTTAATTGCTGAATATTTAGGAAGTGAAAACACTGACCCTGCCGCTATATAAGACGGACAATATAATGTTGACAGGTATAATTGGCAAAGTAATTTCAAGCAATTCTATTTCAACCCCTTTTGTTATCATTTTGCGCACTTTTTTTTACAATACACCTATCTAGCTATATCTTTGCAGGCTGCGGTGAAAGGATGGCCCAATTCTTGTTCCGATGAAAGCAGAATCTGTGACGCATCCTTTTCTTTTTTAAGTAGGTTAGTCCTAGGCTAGAAAAACAGAACTTACCCCATCGTTGGAAACGTTTTCATTCTCGTCAACAACATTGCAACATTCTAATTTCTGTTCACTTTTCCAGTGCATTTAAAATGTAATTATCGGTAGTGCGCTAAACAACCCAACAGCAACTTCCCGACAGTTTCAAATGTCAATATCCCTTTCAAGAGTAGTTAAATTTGTGGTAAGATTATTCCTTTTGTCTCCTTCGACTCCGAGAATAGCCTACTTATAGATTTAGCCTATACCAACCCAGGAGGTTTTGTTTTCTTGAGGGAGGGACATAATTCATATTTCCCTGTCTGCTTTGGCCGCGCCTACTGTCAAATATTCACTATCGTTTAAAAAAAATATAGGCCTACTGTATAAGCCTAGGAGGAGGAAAATGCCATTCAATGGCATATAATTAACCCCAATGGAGTATTCTAATAGGTGCCATTGTTTTTGAGTATTTGATAGCCTATGTAAAGGCATGTAAGTGTATGCCCAAGTGGTTATTTCAAATGAAATCACTTTCGATTCAAATTCGTTTTTATGAAACGGCACAGAACATTTTGAGCACAAACAATGAAACGACAGGCTAGGCAGTGTGCGTATTTATAGCATGGGCATTTGACAATACAACATTTATTTAAATTCATTGGTAATGAAAGGCTGGTTGTATAGTATCTGAATATGATCATTAGACTAACTCATTTATTTGAATAAAAAGATGCAACAAAATGTCACTTAGTTCCAGCCTGTATCTCGTGTTTCATAACCAATGCTTTATGACAAAATCTCACAAGATATTGAAATAGTAATTCTACACGAAGCTTGCTAGAGTGTTGAGTGATGTTTCATAGTCAATGCTCGTTTTACTATCAAATTCAACATATACCATCAGATTGTGAAGAATTGTCATCTCAATTTACCCTCAAGTTCTTTTCAGCTCAACCTCTCTCAACCTCTATATTTTTATTTGTCGTGATGAAGGAGAGTTATAGCCTGTCTGTTGTGCCATCATGCCACTCCTTGCCATTCCAGGACAAGGAGTTGACAGGATAGCACATGTCCGGTACTAGGAAGTTTTACCTAATTGTCATATACTGTATTACCTTCAGTGAAATTCATTTGTCCTCTTATGTCGCTTTTTATGGCACACCCAAGGCTGGAAACATGCTGAAGTCGGTTAGAATGTCATGTTTTTTTCAGGGTGTTATTTTCCATTCCTTTTATTGATCGTAGGTATTTATTTTCATCGTAAAACGATTATTCATTCATTGATTAAATTAACGATTAGGCGGTTCACTTTATTGGTTTTGTCGGTGAGTCCCTTAGGTTTTGATAATAAACCACATGCAAAATAAAAATCTCCATTGCACTTGAATTGAATTGACTGTCTCCATAAGAAGTCCATTGAGCCAGCTCACATGCTCTCAAAATGCAAACTCCTTCAGATGAGGACAGTGTTTCTGCATGACTGAGAGGTGGCTATTGGAAAACATGTTTTATGACTATTACCATACTTCCTAAATCAGCATGCAAATCATCAACATATCCATCTCAACTCATCTTATGATATGGGGCTATTCATTAAATGTTACTATCATACAAGACTCACTACCAATTTTTCTTTCACCTCAAATTGACTGGATTGAGCATTTGTCAGTGATGATGATAACAATACATGTGAGATGAGGGGAAGGGGTGGGAGTGAGGAAAAGGAATTCTGTAAATATCTGCCTTGCAAGCAGATACACACATGCAGTGTTTTGCATTCTCTCTCTCTCTCTCTCTCTCTCTCTCTCTCTCTCTCTCTCTCTCTCTCTCTCTCTCTCTCTCTCTCTCTCTCACACACACACACTCGAAAAAAACATGCACGCACACACATGCACCTACGCACGCATTCGCTCTCACACAAGGAGAAAGGAGACCTGCAGTGGTATGAGCAATGTGCCTTATCATTCCATCTAAGTTCCGCTGCAGTGGTGGATAAAAGGGCCTAGCGTGCTTCCATCGAGATGCGTCCTGTTTCGCCTTCTGGAGATGAATACTCTCCTATCAGAACATTCATCTCAAGCATGGCGCATTGTAGCAGACAAACACTTTTGGGGGTGGCATGAAAATAGCGGCCTGGGGCAAATGCAATATGTGTCCTGCACCCCTGGACATGCACCACCAAAATTCCCATGGCTAGGAGTGCCTAATAGAATCCTCGCAGATATCAAAACACAGAACCAAACCAATAACATTGACTTCTTTACCTGCGTCACATCACATTACAAAATCAATATCAATAGGATATTTAACTGATTTCAAGTGTTGCATGTGTAAGGTTTGAACCAGGAACTAAAAGTTCTAGGCATTTGCATGGCTGAGTGAATCCCCAAATGTATCGCATGATGCGGAGCAGACAAAACATGAGCGATAAGAGAGAGGGTAGAAGTGCCTCCTCTATCAACATGCCAAGGAACTGATTTTTTTTTTTTGGGGGGGGGGGGGTTCCAGCTTTTGTCTTGCCATCACTGCCTTACTGTCGTGGGTGAGCTCTGGCGAGGTCTGGGACCGGTTTCCAGATAGCGATGGAACTTAGTCCTACGAGTATCTTAACGATGCATCTTTCCTACAACGGCCGAAGATGTATCACGCTTTTCCCAAAACGCCACGCAGAGATAACGGTCGCTGAGTCCGTCGTTGGAGCATGTGTCGATGGAGATGGGACGGAAAGAAAGAGAGCGCTGCTCTTGAAGCGACTTATTCTAATGCTTAGCCAATATAAATACACAAAATCACCAATTTGACAAATCATTGCACACATCTTAGGCTACACATCATTAAATATTTTGAGACAAATTACAAACAGCCTACAAGTACCAAAATAGAACCCAATTGATTGAACATGAAATGTATTTCAATATGATTGAAATAGGCTCAGTGGCGACCCGTCATTCAGGGCAGGTGGGGCTCTTTTGAGCCCCTCATTTTCAACACCCGCCCCCCCCCCCCCCAAAAAAAACATATTTAATATAAATATATTTTGGGGGGGTGGGGGGGGCTTGCCAGTTTTGCATGTTATTTTGGCATTAATACGTGTCACATATCAATTTGCAAACAATTAAAAAATATATAAATCATTGAGTTAATAAAGCCGCATACAAGCACGGTCTCTTTTTTATTTTCTTGAGTGAGGCAGCTCCAGAATGCAGGTGTTTCAGCCTAGCTCAGTGCTTTCTGTGGTGGTGGTGTGAGCCAGCAGAAAATAAGAGCATTGCTCTGTGATTGGCTCAGTGTTCTGTCACTCATGGGGACAGTACGTCCTCGCCAAATTTAAGTCCTTAGTAAGTGTAGACATCCAACATTTCAGCCCTTTGGGTCCTGCCATAGAGTTATATTACAAGTTCCTTTCCAAGAAGGCTCAAGGTCATTGGCCACAGATAAAATTACGTCAAATCACGTTATATGTACAGTAGCTTTGATTGGACTGATCATGTCAACATTTTACTTTCTTATCTAGCAGTCATCATGATCAATGAAGTTGACAATCTACTGGCAAATCACTTTCAATCCTTGTCATATGAAGAGAAAAAAATTAAGAGAAATTATAGAAACGTATCAATGCTCATCGGCCACTGGACATAAAGATTACACAACAAGTTGGAAATAAATTCAACAATGAGGACTCAGTGGCTAACTGTAAGCATTGCATAGCAAC
Organism: Oncorhynchus clarkii lewisi; assembly: GCF_045791955.1. Classification (NCBI taxonomy): domain Eukaryota; kingdom Metazoa; phylum Chordata; class Actinopteri; order Salmoniformes; family Salmonidae; genus Oncorhynchus; species Oncorhynchus clarkii. The sequence goes on along the minus strand of NC_092151.1, from coordinate 54,016,361 downwards.
CACTAGCCTGCTATTTAATTGAGTGGCTGTGTGTTTTAAATCCAGGGAATACCAGACTTTGTTGACAAAATTTGCCCACAAAGGACCGCTGCGCCACCTTCACAAGGGGAGTCCAAAAATGTCTTGTATGCCGCTGCATAAATTATGTCATATGCAAGGGAGATGTGTATACTGCAGCTAAGAAAGTAATACTACGTTTATGTTGTGTAGTAAGCTGTTAGCAGCCCATGTGCCTGGTCTATTTGGATCTATTTTCACCAGCGTGGTATTGTAAACACATCTTTCGTGGCCCGTGTGTGTTTGATTGCAAACTTATTTTTGTACAGCTTTGAAAGTGCTACTGATAGTAGTGGTGACGCTTCGCTTGCACGTGCACATTCAGCATACACAACATTCTATTTTAGAATTGTGTTATTTGACGTGTCAAATTAAAATATTATTTTAATGCGTTAAATAGTGGTATATAACGTGTATCTTTTTTGACACGCAAAGACCCAAACGGCGCTCAATGTGCCTCACCCTAATAATTTGGTTTATTTTCACCTATTACGTTCGCCTACTGTTCGAACTTGGTGGGGCACATGTAGCCTATAACCTGTTTTAGAGAAATGTAATCATTGAATATTGTAAGAGCTTTCATTGTCTCTTTTTATATGCCCCCTTTATTTATCCTACGGTTCTGACTTGTTGTACAGGGAGTAAACTGTAAGAACGGCCCATGTTCTAAATTCTGTCACTGTACATTTCAAAGTGCTGAACAATTAGTTATATTAACTACTTCCGCTCGCTCATTAATGTCTTAATCGAAATTAAGGATTTCCTCTTATCCACTTGTCGTCCCCATATGCCATAGTTTGTACATCTCAATTGTCAGCACCAACCACATTTGTTTAAGCAAGTCAGCCATATCAGCTATGTTTTTTTAAAGGCAGTAAATGAGGCTGAATGAACAGTTTCGCGGCCAGACAAGGCTCCGCTGAAAGCCAGGGGTAGCAGTGGTAAGGTTTTGGGACTGCTGTTGGAACTCTGCTGCTGTGACAGCTTTATGTCGGCCCTAACAGTTTGTGGGCACTTTTTGTCACCGCTTTAGTGCAATTAATGTATTGTTTAGTGTTGTGTTGTGTAGTGGCTTTGCTGGCATGCAACCCACTTTTCTTTTTTTTAGCCCCACCAAGATTTACATGCTAAAAATCGCCACTGAATAGGCTTGTAGCTCAGGCCTACTGTTTATATTTTAATGCGATCCTCTCGGTTTTCATTTGAAGCTTTTTTTTTTTATATGTTGCTTGTTTGAATCAATTTCAAAGACACTGGCAACTTTTTATTTGTCATCAACTTTGTTCTGTAGTTATCGTGGTCACAGAGAGATGGATAGGCTAAACCACGGGTAGGCAACCCAGGTCTTGGAGTGCCGCAGGCACTTCATGTTTTTGGTTGAACTGAACTGGAAGACCAGGTGTGTTGAATTTAGGAAATCACTGAACTGATCAATTTTCTCAGTTGGTCAGTTGAGGTACCTAGCTGGAACAAAATCCTCACTCCAGGGCTGCAGTCCAAACTTAAAGTAGACAGCCCTAAACCCTCAGCCCTTGAATGACGTTTTACATCGTTACATTCGAGTGTACCTTAAATGTCCCTTTCCCAAGCGAGGGAGAGTGATGATCAGAGAGGCAAGTCCTTTGTGGAAATCTTGAAGTTGAGCTTAATAGCAACCCACCTAAATCTACTAATGCACCTAGCAAGCTAACATAGCTAGCTAGCACTCTTGTCAGGTAGCTAGCTACCCATAGCTGGCAAGCTGGCAAGCTAGTTTAATAGTTTGGTCATTTACTCCGATACATTTCAGAATTCCAAAAATATGTTTATGAATCTAGCTACGTTTTAGGCTCTTCACTACAAGACTAAGCCAATTTACTCAAGATAAAATCAATGGTATCTACAGTATATATATTTTTTAGCAAGCTAGAATCATAATTTTGTCAGACATGCCTTAAATGCAGCAGTGTTGGTTAAATTGGTTCAATTTTACACTTCGTGGCCACCGGAGTTTGACATGTAACTACAGGATTGGGTTCAGATCTGGCTGACCACTTCAGGTGATCAGGGACACATTATGTTCTCTTCAGTCTGGATCATTGGAGATTTTAGCTTGTAAATCTTGGTGGGGCAAAAATATCACCCCAAAAAATATCACTATAACACTAAACAATACATTAATTACACTATAACTGTGACAAATGGTGCCCACAGACTTTTAGGGCTTACATAAAGCTGTCCCAACAGCAGTCCCAACACCTTACACCTGGCTATCAGTGAAGCCTTGTCGGCAGTGAAACAATTAATTCATCCTCATTTACTGCCTTTAAAAAAAACAGCTGATATGGCTGACTTTCTTAAACAAATGTGGTTTCTAATGGCCATTGAAACTATGGTTAAGGGGACGACGAGCGGATAAGAGACAATCCGCAGTGTCGATTAAGGCATTAATGAGTGAGCTAGGTATGACGTAGTCAATATATCTATTTGTTCAGCACTTTTGAGATGTACAGCGACAGAATTCTAAACATGGGCCGTTTTTACAATATTCTCCCTGTACACCAAGTCAGAACCATAGGATAAATAAAGAGAGCACATGACCAGACAATGGAAGCTCTTAAAATATTTGATGATTACATTTCTCTAAAACAGGCTATAAGCTACATGTGCACCACCAAGTCAGAACAGTAGGTGAAATTAAGAGGGGAAAAGGGACCAAATTATTAGGGTGAGGCACTTGGGCTACAAACAGCTTACTACACAACATACAATTAGTATGACTTTGTTAGCTACAGTATACATATTTCCCTGGCATATTACATCATTTATGCAGCAGCATACAAAACATAATTGTACTCACCTTGTTGTGCTGTTCTCACTTGAACAGGAAGGTGGGGTGGTGATCCTTCATGGTCAAACTTTGTCATCAAACATCAAAGTCTGGCATTCTCTGGATTTATGGTGCTTTCAAGACAACTGGGAAAAAACATGGTCGAATCATGATGATGTCAGTGATCTTCAGGTCGGAGCGCTAGAAAGAGGCCCGATTTCCCGGCTTACAATTTCAATATGTATTTTCCCAGTCAGAGGTTGTTTTTTCCAGAGTTCCCAGTTGTCTTGAACTCACTGAAGTCAGATTTCCCAGTTTTGAGTTTCCAGTTATTTTGAGCGTGGCAGAAGTCATGCTGGACAGACAGCATGGTCAATGTTGAATGTTTATCCTTTTAAACTTGGAAAAGAGACCTTTAAACCCATACCTGGGACCACACACTCAATCCACTGAATTGCAGGCTAGTGATTGCTTTGCAATGCTTTCAGTGATTCCTTCCAAACCACTGATTGTTGAATTCGTGATTTCCAACTTGTTGTGTAATGTTTATGTACCTATAATTTCTCTTCATTCTTTTTCTTCATATGACAATGATTAAAAAGGATTGTCCGTTAGATTGTCGACTTGATTCATGATGATGACTGCTGCTAAGATTCAATCAAAGTTGCTGTAGATATAACGTGATTTGTCATCATTTTATCTGTGGCCAATGACCTTCAGCCTCCTTGGATTGGCACTTCTAATGTAACTCTACGGCAGCACCCAAGAGGTGCACATTTTCGAGCTCTACCCTTAGATTTGGCGGTGATGTAGTGTCCCCATGAGTGACAGAACACTGAGCCAATCCCGGTTCAACTAGAGAGCATTACCAACCCCTACGCTCCATATTTTCCGCTGGCTGCCCCACCACCACAGAAAGTACTGAGCTAGGCTGAAACACCTGCATGTTTGTATGCGGCTTTATTAACTCAATGATTTTTCATTTTTTGTATTTTTTTTTACATGGTTCGCTAACTGATATGGGACACATTAATGCAAAAATAACATGCAAAACTTTTTTCAGGCTAAAAAGGAGTGTGTCTCAAAACAGGTGAAACATGAATGATGGGTCGCCTTTGGTCTGGATGCAATCAGGCTACCAAAAGTGCCTACAGTGTTCGATGTCAGCAGCACTCCGCCCACAAGTCTCCAGAAAATGTGTGTTTTGGGAGCAAGAGGTAATTTTTTTTCATTAAATGTTGGAGGAGATACGTTCCTAGCGTGTGAGGAACGTGTTTTCTGGTTTCATAAATGCTAGCCAGCTAGCTTAGTTTGAAAATGTTATTGTTGTTGTTGTTTGGCTGGGTTTATGTTAACCTGTTTGCAATCCCTTTAGCTTTGCTAGCTAGCTTACTGGCTAGTTACAAAAGTTAGCTGGCTAGTTAGCTACAGTAGTTGTCTACTGCCATCAAGTTGTTGTTGTGTTATCAGATTTAGCCTGTTCCACCGTTAGCAGAATAGGGTGCGTTTCCATTTAACTATCTTGTGTCGATAAAAACAGCTGGACTTAATGACGTCACACCTATATAAAAAGAAAACCCCTCTAAAACCAAGTGTGTAATAAAAATGTAGTGGTTGTAGTGTTTCCATTACCCTTGGAAACACTTCAACCGGTGATTTAGTGCATTTGTATTGGATGCGAATTAAAGTAAACTGCCTCAATATTTGCAGACTAGGTGGTAATAGCCTATCTCTCTAAGAGCTGATCCGCAGTCAGTATTGTGAAATAATTGTAATGTTAAAGTAAGATTTGAATTGAGAAATATTATCTGAGATCAGCACTGCCTTTCTTTCTCAATTCAGCTCCTAGAGAGATACTGTATTACCACCAGTGGTGTAAAGAACTTAAGTAAAAATACCCAAAAGTACAACTTAAGTATTTTTTTGTTATTTACTGTACTTTACTATTTATTTATTTTACTTTACTACATTCATAATTAAAATAATGTACTTTTTACTCCATACATTTTCCCTGACACCCAAAAGTACTTGTTACATTTTGAATGCTTACTGTAGCAGGACAGGAAAATTGTCAAATTCACACATTTAAAGAGAAAATCCCTGGTCATCCCTACTGCCTCTGATTTGACAGACTCATTAAACACAAACGCCTTGTTTGTAAATTATGTGTGTGCCCCTAGCTATCTGTTAATTAAAAAAACAAGAAAATTGTGCTGTCTGGTTTGCTTAATATAAAGGAATTTGAAATGATTTATACTTTAACTTTTGATACTTAAGTCTATTTTAGCAATTACATTTCCTTTTGATACTTAAGTATATTTAAAACCAAATACCTTTTGACTTTTTAGTAGTATTTTACTAGATGACTTTCAATTTTACTTGAGTCATTTTCTATTAAGGTATCTTTACTTTTACTCAAGTATGACATTTGGGTACTTTTTTCCACCACTGATTACCACCTCGGCTGCAAACAGTGAGGCGGCTTATTTTGTGTACTCAATAAAAAATTCCCCAAATTACAGATTTGGCACATCATTGCCCACATGTGAGGCTACAAATCATGACATGTATTCAGACAAATTACAGACAGTAGCCCAAGTAGAAAAATACAACTCAATTTATTGAACATGAAATGTATTTCAATATGATTGAAATAGAACTATAGCCTACTGTATCTATATTTCAATGCAGTCATCTCAGTTTTCATTTTAAGCATTTTTGTATACATTTCTTGTTTGTATCAATTTGCAAAGACATTGGCAACTGTGTACTTGTAGTCAACTTTGATCTGAAGTGATGGCGGTCGCAGAGAGATGGATAAACCGTGTGATTCTAGGTTTAGTGGAGATATTCCATATGTAAGAGTAACAACACACTTAGCTTTCTCTATAGGCGTCTCAGGCAGGCGTTGGAATAAGATAGTGTTCAAGTGCAACGTTAATAGCGGTGGTTTTGGTAAACATCTTGGAGATTTTACAATGCTCTAGGTTCTAAAGATGAATTTAGCCCTAAGATGTGTTATGTCTCTGACTATGATTAAATGAGACGACAGGCTATTTTATCAAATCGATTACCTAACGTTTAATTGATTACGTGATTTTTAAATTGTTATTATTATTATTTTTCACTTTTATTTAACCAGGTAGGCCAGTTGAGAACAAGTTCTCATTTACAACTGGCCAAGATAAAGCAAAGCAGTGTGACACAAACAACAACACTGAGTTACACATGGGATAAACAAACATTCAGTCAATAACACAATAGAAAAGCTGTATTGAGTGTGTGCAAATGAAGTAAGGAGGTAAGGCAATAAATAGGCCATAGTGGGGGGGGATTATCCTGCAAGAAGCAAACAAACATAAAAAGGACAGTGGGTTGTCCTGGTTGTGGGTCATCGTTGCTGTCCCCCTCTGGTGGTTTACCTTGGTAGGTTTTTTGGATGCTGCAATGTACCACAGGGATGGCCAGGGGATGTTAGGCTTGGTTTCTGTCCAGCACTTTGTGACATCAGCTGATGTAAGAAGGGCTTTATTTATAAAGAAATTTGATTGATTGATTGATGTCCGGGTTGGGGATCGCCGTTCCAGACCTGTCGTCTGGTCATCCAGACTGGAGGATCTGGGCAGTAACTTAGACAGATGTTAACAACACACACATACTCACAAAATATATAATTATGTTTCCTCCCAAATGAGCGGCGTTGTGGCACTAACTGATGGTTGTATGGGGAAGTTGTTTATGGCTCTATAAATTTTCAATTTTACCCAGGCTGGTGTTTTGCTCAGACCCTTAAGTGATCCTAGCCACAATCCTCATTGAATGTACCGTTGTACATGCGTCGTTTCTGCTTACACAAGCGTGCATGCCAAGGGAAGAAAACCAAGTATCCTGGTCTCCTACAACTTGTTCAGAAGGAGTCTGACGCAATCAGGTCATTTTCAGGTCAATGCCTGGAGGTCAGTCAGAATTGGTGTCGAGGGAGTCTGTAGTGGTTTTACTACAAGTCACTGTGTCTTCCACTATTGTAGGGGCGATAGGTATGAAGAAGTCTATTTCATAGCTCTGTTAACCTCACGACGGAAGTACTCTAAGCACTGAACCAGTCGTACGTGGTGTGATCGTGGTTCATGACTTCTAATAACTTTCCTCCTGAATGGAGGGTTCTATTTATTAGTGGCATGTGTGCTAACCATTGAGAGAGTGCTCTGGAGATTCCCTTCCATGTGTTGCAATCTGTGTGACTCCTAACTACTCTGTCGCTGTTGTCAAGCTCAATTTGATTTGTTAGGTCTCTAACCTTCTTACTGATTGTAGCTGGACTAACTGTTGCTGGCATTGGTACTGGTACTATTGTAATTCTCTTTTTGTTTTCTCATGATTTGGTTGGGTCCAATTGTGTTGTTGTCCTGGGGCTCTGTGGGGTTTGTTTGTGTTCGGGAATAGCGCCCCAGGACCAGCTTGCTTAGGGGACTCTTCTCCAGGTTCATCTCTCTGTAGGGGATGGCTTTGTTATGGACGGTTTGGGAATCGCTTCCTTTAAGATGCTTGTAGAATTTTGATAATTAACGGTCGTCTGCCTAATTCTGCTCTGCATGCATTATTCTGTGTTTTATGTTGTACACAGAGGATATTTTAGAAAAATTCTGCATGCAGAGTCATTTAGTGAATTCTTGGTTGGTGAGTGGACCCCAGACCTCACAACCATAAAGGGCAATTTGTTCTATAACTGATTCAAGTATTTTTTTTTAGCAAGATCCTAATTGGTATGTTGAATTTTATGTTCCTTTTGATAGCACCCTTCTTGCCTTGTCTCTCAGCTCACTCAAAGCTTTGTGGAAGTTACCTGTGACGCTGATGTTTAGGCCGAGGTATGTAATCGTTTTTTTGTGTGCTCTAGGGCAATGGTGTCTACATGGAATTATATTTGTGGTCCTGGTAAGCGGACCTTTTTTGGAACACCATTATTTTTTTCTTACCGAGATTTACTGTCAGGGCCCAAGTCTGGCTGAATATGTGCAGAAGATCTAGGTGCTGCTGTAGGCCCTCCTTGGTTGGTGACGGAAGCACCAGATCGTCAGCAAACAGTAGACATTTGACTTCAGATGCTAGTGGTTGAGGCCGTGTGCTGCAGACTGTTCTAGTGCCCTCGCCAATTTGTTTATTTATATGTTGAAGAGCGTTGCATCCCTGTCTCACCCCACGGCCCTGTGGAAAGAAATGTGTGTTTTTTTTGTTGCCGATTTTAACCATTTTTAAATGTTGTTTGTGTACATGGATTTTATAATGTCGTATGTTTTCCCCCAACACCACTTTCCATCAATTTGTATAGCAGACCCTCATGCCAAATTGAGTCAGAAGTTTTTCTGAAATGAACAATGCATGAGAAGACTTCGCCTTCGTTTTGGTTTGATTTTTTGTAAATTAGGGTGTGCAGGGTGAATACGTGTTCTGTCGTATGGTAATTTGGTAAAAAGCCAATTTGCCATTTGCTCGGTACATTGTTTTCACTGAGGAAATTAACTAGTCTGCTGTTAATGATAATGCAGAGGATTTTCCCGAGGTTGCTTTTGACACATATCCCACGGTAGTTATTTGGATGAAATTTGTCTCCACTTTTGTGTATTGGGGTGATCAGTCCTTGGTTACAAATATTGGGGAAGATGCCAGAGCTAAGGATAATGTTAAAGAGTTTAAGTATATCCAATTGGAATTTGTGGTCTGTATATTTTATTATTTCAGTGAGGATACCATCAACACCACAGGCTTTTTTGGGTTGGAGGGTTTGTATTTTGTCCTGTAGTCCACTTAATGTAATTGGAGAATCCAGTGGGTTCTGGTAGTCTTTAATAGTTGATTCTAAGATTTGTATTTGATCATGTATATGTTTTTGCTGTTTGTTCTTTGTTATAGGCCCAAAAGGATTGGAGAAGTGGTTTATCCATACATCTCCATTTTGGATAGATAACTCTTTGTGTTGTTATTTGTTTAGTGTTTTTCAATTTTCCTGAAGTGGTTAGTGTCTATGGATTCTTCAAATACATTGAGCTGATTTCTTTCGTGTTGTTCCTTCTTTTCCGTAATGTATTTCTATATTGCTTTAGTTATTCACCATAGTGAAGGCTCAGGTTTTCTGGGTCTCTATGTTTTTGGTTGGATAGGTTTCTTAATTTCTTTCTTGTTTTTTTTGCATTCTTCATCAAACCATGTGTCATTGTTGTTAATTTTCTTAGGTTTTCTGTTTGACATTTTCTGATTTGATTTTCTATTTTTATTTTACATTTTTATTTCACCTTTATTTAACCAGGTAAGCTAGTTGAGAACAAGTTCTCATTTGCAACTGCGACTGCGAGTTTCACATGGAATAAACAAAACATACAGTCAATAATACAGTAGAACAAAAAGTCTATATACAGTGAGTGCAAATAAGGTAAAATAAGGGAGTTAAGGCAATAAATGGGCCATCGTGGCGAAGTAATTACAATATGGCAATTAAACACTGGAATGGTAAATGTGCAAAAGGTAGGGAGGCTAAGGTCAAATATACAGTTTAGGTTTTCTACTGCCAGGTTTACACCTTCACTATTACGGTGGAACGTTTTGTCCAGGAAGTTTTCTAAGGGGATTGAATTTATTGTTGTCTAATTGTTTTCTGGTAGGTTTCCACACTACTTTCCATCTATAGCATTTCTTGATATTATTCAGTTCCTTTGGCTTTAATGCCTCATGATTGAGTATTGCTCTGTTCAAGTAGACTGTGATCTTGCTGTTTTCTGATAGGGGTGTCAGTGGGCTGACTGTGAACGCTCTGAGAGACTCTGGGTTGAGGTCAGTGGTAAAGGAGTCTTCAGTACTACTGCCAAAGGATGAGCTATAGGTGTACCTATCATAGGAGTCCCCTCGAAGCCTACCTTTGACTATGTACATACCCAGCGTGCGACAGAGCTGCAGGAATTGTGACACGTTTTTGTTGGTTATGTTGTCGCAGTTGCGCCTAGAGGGACATATGGGGGAGGGAATATTGTCACCTCCAGGTAGGTGTTCTTACCCCCTGTGTGCTGAGGGTGTCCGGTTTTTGTCCAGTTCTGGAATGTATGTCGCCACAGACTAGTACATGTCCATGGGCCTGGAAATGATTGATTTCCCCTCCAGGATGGAGAAGATGTCTTCATAAAAAGAAGTATGGGGATTCTAGTGGGGGGGGATATACTGTAGGCAGCACACAGGAGGACATTTTTCTCTGTTGAAATCATTTGCTTTTCAATTTCTTGACAAATGTATAATGTTCCTGTTTTTATTAATTTAATAGAGTGAGTTAGGTCTGCTCTATAACAAATTAGCATACCCCCTGAGTCCCTTCCCTGTTTCACACCTGGTAGTTTGGTGGATGGGACTACCAGCTTTCTGTAACCTAGAGGGCAACCAGTGGGTCCCGCAGGTCTCGGAGAGTGTCTCGCTGGTCTGGGCGAGGTGTCTATTGATCTGTTGCTCCTGTGTGACGTGTTGGGACTGCGGTTAAGGGCGATGTCCTTTAGGGTCCGGACGAAGGTGGGCACTGCTGCCTTGTATAGGTGGACCAGGGTGGAGCCAGGTAAACATTTGGTTTCACGGCACAGTCATGGGAAATACTTTCTCAAGAGAGAGATTATCCTGCTGAGCTATCTCTTTGATAATGTGAACGTCCAGCTGAAACCGTTTGGGGTTTCCCTGTACCTTTACTGTTCCAGGTGTGTACACGTTCACATTTGCTGACTCATCGAGTCCTCGTTGTCTAGTATCCGGAGTTTCCACCCATCGGTAACACCTCCCCTCTCAACAGAGGGGTTGTGTGTTGATAACATTGTCTGTGGGGATGGTCTGTGTGGAAGATTAAGTTGCTTATGTTCCCATTTTTATAACAGTCAGCAAAAAGTGTCTTTTGATTTTCCATAAGGAGTTTCATTTTGTATTCTTTTTGTGACTTATTGTTTTTTTACATAGAGGGTAGTGTATTTTAATTACCTCTGAACAGCAGGAGGGGGCTTCAAAGGCCTCTGCATTTGGTTGGGGCAGGCTGTGCGACTCTCCTGCCATTGTTGGGCTCAAGGGCTTTGACACCTCTCACTTCCCACGTCAGTGCTAAATTAAGTTGTATCTCTTTGTCCTACCAAGCTTGGTAGCCTTAACTTAGCATTCAGTTCTTATAAAGTAAAATATATCATTGTAATGTATTTTTCTTCTAGGCTTTTGAAAATAAAAAATTACTTCAGACTCAACATTACTCAATCAGTTCCAGGTTGGATGGTGTTTTCAGGTTTCTGTTTGTTTGCCAGAGCATTTGCTGTATAGCTTGGGAATAATAATCACTGGTATTAGGAAGCCTTCCAGGTAATTCCGTCCAAAATCAGGTTGTAGGTTGGGAGTTTTGATTTGGAGTGAAGGTTATGTTGTGGAGGATAGCATCCTGTATACTGTATATGCCTTGCAAAAAATCTAAGTTTATCTAACTCTGAATATATCTTTTGGTAAAAACTTGCTGAACATTTTTGGACCTCATCTGCTCATCACCGTAAATGCAAAATGCTAATGCAGACGTCAGATTGACGCTGCAGCGCCTTTTAGGCTTAAAAGCGCTACATGGCCAATCCAACGTTTGAATCGTCCGTGCAGCATTCATGGTTATATGGCCTTTGCAGAAGTTAGGGTATTCATACTTATTGTGCTTAGCCAAGCAGTGCGGAGCTGTTGTGAAGGAAGTGTCAAGGAAGTCAGTTGGTGTTTATACAGGACCTCCCCATCCTCACTTACCATCAACCAATCACGTCAATGCGGAGCTATGCAGAGCAAGTATACAGAGCAAGTGGGGCGGCAGGTAGCCTAGTGGTTAGTGTTGGCTAGAATCCCCAAGATGACAAAGTAAAAATATGTTGTTCTGCCCCTGAACAAGGCAGTTAACCCACTGTTCCCCAGTAGTCCGTCATTGTAAATAAGAACTAGTTCTTAACTGACTTGCCTAGTTAAATAAAGGTTAAATCAAAAATTAAAGTATGCCGTGTCGATCTCGCAACGGAGCCTTCAAACCCAATGGCCTACTGATGATAGATCAGCTCCTAGAGCAGTGAAATTCAAAGTTTGGAACAAAAATTAAGAGTACAGAGTATTCTATGAGACAATGTTATTGAGAAACATAATTTCAGGGAAAAAATGAAAATGAGATGAAAATGCATTAGAATTAAATGATATTTGTTGATGTAAAAAATCGACAAATACCAAAATTGGCCGATTTTTTTTGTTTTTTTTGTTTTTGGGTTGGGGTTGGGGTGGGGAGAAATTCTTGTGGATATAATGGGGTCCCTGGAAATTCTGGCGCCTAAAAAAGAGGTCACTGCTGAAAATGTTTGAATACCATTGTTCTAGAGAAATATTATCACCTATGGTTACAAATATTGAGGCTTATTCTAAATGCTTACCCTATAATAATGCACTAAATCAAGATTTGGCACATCATTGCGCACATGTTACACATCATGAAATATATCAAGGCAAAAATTACAGTAATTTTAATACAGTAATCTCGGTTTTCATTTGAAGCCTCTATATCTTTCACTAGATATGCAAAGAAATTGGTAACTTTGTATTATTATCAGTAGCAATGTTTCCATGAACTTGTCCAGTGATGTTTTTTTTCGACATTTAAGTTCGGACAGAAAATAGATGCGACAATTGCCTGCATGCTATGGTGTGTTTCCATTTAGCACAACTATCTTGTGTAGATAAATAACATGTATTTTTTCCATTACCCTTTTAGGCAAACAAATCCACGATAGCCTGTATGCCCTCCCACCTATCTGTTTCATGTCTCAGGTAGGCCTAGCTCGTGAAAGCAAGCATGGCTAGAATGTAATTGACTAATATTTGCCATATTCTAATAATTATCATGTGCCAACTTGTCACCACGGTATGTGCCATGGTGAAACCTCCACACCTGTAGATCTGAAATAGTCGATGGTGAAACTTGCCAGCCAACCAGAATAGTAAGACAAATCAATTCAGGCATTCTTGAAAGTCAGGTCAATTCTTGTCCTGCAAAAAAAACATTATTTCATAACCTAGTTGAAAAAATAGATTTTGCAAGCAGTAGACATTTACAATAAAATGTGTAGTAGAGCTACACTATATATACAAAAGTATGTGGACACCCCTTCAAATTAGTGGATACGGATATTCAAGCCACACCCGTCGCTGACAGTTGTATAAAATCGAGCACACAGCCATGCATCTCCATAGACAAAAAATGGCAGTAGAATTACCTTACTGAAGAGCTCCGTGACTTTCAACGTTCCACATTTCCAACAAGTCAGTTTGTCAAATTGCTGACCTTCGAGTGCTGCCCCGGTAAACTGTACAGTTGGAAGTCGGAAGTTTACATACACCTCAGCCAAATACATTTAAACTCAGTTTTTCACTTTTCCTGACATTTAATCCTAGTAAACATTCCCTGTCTTGGGTCAGTTAGGATCACCACTTTATTTAAGAATGTGAAATGTCAGAATAATAGTAGAGAGAATGATTTATTTCAGCTTTTATTTCTTTCTTCACATTCCCAGTGGGTTAGGCGTTTACATACACTCAATTAGTATTTAGTAGCATTGCCTTTAAATTGTTAACTTGGTTCAAACGCTTTGGGTAGCCTTCCACAAGCTTCCCACAAAAAGTTGGGTCAATTTTGGCCCGTTCCTCCTGACAGAGCTGGTGTAACTGAGTCAGGTTTGTAGGCCTACTTGCTCGCACACATATTTTCAGTTCTGCCCACACATTTTCTATAGGATTAGGAGGTCAGGGATTTGTGATGACCACTCCAATATCTTAACTTTGATGTCCTTAAGCCATTTTGCCACAACTTTGGAAGTATGCTTGGGGTCATTGTCCATTTGGAAGACCCATTTGCGACCAAGCTTTAACTGATGTCTTGAGATGTTGCTTCAATAAATCCACATAATTCTCCTGCCTCATGATGCCATCTATTTTGTGAAGTGCACCAGTCCCTTCTGCAGCAAAACACCCCCACAACATGATCAAATCAAATCAAATTTTATTTGTCACATACACATGGTTAGCAGATGTTAATGCGAGTGTAGCGAAATGCTTGTGCTTCTAGTTCCGACAATGCAGTAATAACCAACGAGTAATCTAGCTAACAATTCCAAAACTACTACCTTATACACACAAGTGTAAAGGGATAAAGAATATGTACATAATATATATATATATATATATATATATATATATATATATTGAGTGATGGTAGAGAGCGGCATTGGCAAGATGCAGTAGATGGTATCGAGTACAGTGTATACATATGAGATAAATAATGTAGGGTATGTAAACATTATATTAAGTAGCATTGTTTAAAGTGGCTAGTGATATATTTTACATCAATTCCCATCAATTCCCATTATTAAAGTGGCTGGAGTTGAGTCAGTGTGTTGGCAGCAGCCACTCAATGTTAGTGGTGGCTGTTTAACAGTCTGATGGCCTTGAGATAGAAGCTGTTTTTCAGTCTTTCGGTCCCAGCTTTGATGCACCTGTACTGACCTCGCCTTCTGGATGATAGCGGGGTGAACAGGCAGTGGCTCGGGTGGTTGTTGTCCTTTATGATCTTTATGGCCTTCCTGTGACATCGGGTGGTGTAGGTGTCCTGGAGGGCGTGTAGTTTGCCCCCGGTGATGCGTTGTGCAGACCTCACTACCCTCTGGAGAGCCTTACGGTTGTGGGCGGAGCAGTTGCCGTACCAGGCGGTGATACAGCCCGACAGGATGCTCTCGATTGTGCATCTGTAGAAGTTTGTGAGTGCTTTTGGTGACAAGCCAAATTTCTTCAGCCTCCTGAGGTTGAAGAGGCGCTGCTGCGCCTTCTTCACGATGCTGTCTGTGTGCGTGGACCAATTCAGTTTGTCTGTGATGTGTACGCCGAGGAACTTAAAACTTACTACCCTCTCCACTACTGTTCCATCGATGTGGATAGGGGGGTGTTCCCTCTGCTGTTTCCTGAAGTCCACAATCATCTCCTTAGGTTTGTTGACGTTGAGTGTGAGGTTATTTTCCTGACACCACACTCCGAGGGCCCTCACCTCCTCCCTGTAGGCTCTCGTCGTTGTTGGTAATCAAGCCTACCACTGTTGTGTCGTCCGCAAACTTGATGATTGAGTTGGAGGCGTGCGTGGCCACGCAGTCGTGGGTGAACAGGGAGTACAGGAGAGGGCTCAGAACGCATCCTTGTGGGGCCCCAGTGTTGAGGATCAGCGGAGTGGAGATGTTGTTACCTACCCTCACCACCTGGGGGCGGCCCGTCAGGAAGTCCAGTACCCAGTTGCACAGGGCGGGGTCGAGACCCAGGGTCTCAAGCTTGATGACGAGTTTGGAGGGTACTATGGTGTTAAATGCTGAGCTGTAGTCGATGAACAGCATTCTCACATAGGTATTCCTCTTGTCCAGATGGGTTAGGGCAGTGTGCAGTGTGGTTGAGATTGCATCGTCTGTGGACCTATTTGGGCGGTAAGCAAATTGGAGTGGGTCTAGGGTGTCAGGTAGGGTGGAGGTGATATGGTCCTTGACTAGTCTCTCAAAGCACTTCATGATGACGGAAGTGAGTGCTACGGGGCGGTAGTCGTTTAGCTCAGTTACCTTAGCTTTCTTGGGAACAGGAACAATGGTGGCCCTCTTGAAGCATGTGGGAACAGCAGACTGGGATAGGGATTGACTGAATATGTCCGTAAACACACCAGCCAGCTGGTCTGCGCATGCTCTGAGGGTGCGGCTGGAGATGCCGTCTGGGCCTGCAGCCTTGCGAGGGTTAACACGTTTAAATGTTTTACTCACCTCGGCTGCATGTTTTGGTTGCGGGCCGTGTCAGTGGCACTGTATTGTCCTCAAAGCGGGCAAAAAAGTTATTTAGTCTGCCTGGGAGCAAGGCATCCGGTCCGTGACTGGGCTGGTTTTCTTTTTGTAATCCGTGATTGACTGTAGACCCTGCCACATACCTCTTGTGTCTGAGCCGTTGAATTGCGATTCTACTTTGTCTCTATACTGACGCTTAGCTTGTTTGATTGCCTTGCAGAGGGAATAGCTACACTGTTTGTATTCGGTCATGTTTCCGGTCACCTTGCCCTGATTAAAAGCAGTGGTTGCGCTTTCAGTTTCACGCGAATGCTGCCATCAATCCACGGTTTCTGGTTTGGGAATGTTTTAATCGTTGCTATGGGAACGACATCTTCAACACACGTTCTAATGAACTTGCGCACCGAATCAGCGTATTCGTCAATGTTGTTGTTTGACGCAATACGAAACATATCCCAGTCCACGTGATGGAAGCAGTCTTGGAGCGTGGAATCAGATTGGTCGGACCAGCGTTGAACAGACCTCAGCGTGGGAGCTTCTTGTTTTAGCTTCTGTCTGTAGGCAGGGAGCAACAAAATGAGTCGTGGTCAGCTTTTCTGAAAGGAGGGTGGGGGATCGCCTTATATGCATCGCGGAAGTTAGAATAGCAATGATCCAAGGTTTTACCAGCCCTAGTTGCGCAATCGATATGCTGATACAATTTAGGGAGTCTTGTTTTCAGATTAGCCTTGTTAAAATCCCCAGCTACAATGAATGCAGCCTCAGGATGTGTGGATTCCAGTTTGCAAAGAGTCAAATAAAGTTTGTTCAGAGCCATCGATGTGTCTGCTTGGGGGGGAATATATACGGCTGTGATTATAATCGAAGAGAATTCCCTTGGTAGATAATGCGGTCGACATTTGATTGAGAGGAATTCTAAATCAGGTGAACAGAAGGACTTGAGTTCCTGTATGTTGTTATGACCACACCACGTCTCGTTAACCATAAAGCATAAAAAAACAAAAAACTGCATAGTTTCCTAGGAACGCAAAGCGAGGCGGCCATCTCTGTCGGCACCGGAAGTAGAGATGATGCTTCCACCCCTGTGCTTCATGGTTAGGATGGTGTGTTTCAGCTTGCAAGCCTCCCCCTTTTTCCTCCAAACATAACGATGGTCATTATGGCCAAACAGTTATGTTTTTGTTTCATCAGACCAGAGGACATTTCTCCAAAAAGTATGATCTTTGTCCCCATGTGCAGTTGCAAACTGTAGTCTGGCTTTTTTATGGCGGTTTTGCAGCAGTGGCTTCTTCCTTGCTGAGCGGCCTTTCAGGTTATGTCGATATAGGACTCCTTTTACTGAAGAAATGTATACTTTTGTACCTGTTTCCTCCAGCATCTTCACAAGTTCCTTTGCTGTTGTTCTGGGATTGACTTGCACTTTTCGCAACCAAGTACGTTAATCTCTAGGAGACAGAACGCATCCTACCTGAACAGTTTATTCTTGGTTACTATTGTTTGTACAGATAAACGTGGTAACTTCAGGCATTTGGAAATTGCTCCCAAGGATGAACCAGACTTTTTTTCTGAGGTCTTGGCTGACTTCCTTTGATTTTCCCATGATGTCAAGCAAAGAGGCACTGAGGTCGAAGGTAGGCCTTGAAATACATCCACAGGTACACCTCCAATTTACTCAAATGATGTAAATTAGCCGATCAGAAGATTCTAAAGCCATGACATCATTTTCTGGAATTTTCCAAGCTGTTTAAAGGCACAGTCTTAGTGCATGTAAACTTCTGACCCACTGGAATTGTGATACAATTCATTATAAGTGAAATAATCGGTCTGTAAACAATTGTTGGAAAAATTACTTGTCATGCACAAAGTAGATGTCCTAACCGACTTGCCAAAACTATAGTTTGCTAATAAGACATTTGTGGAGTGGTTGAAAAACAAGTTTTATGGTCTCCAACCTAAGTGTATGTAAACTTCAGACGTCAACTGTAAGTGCTGTTATTGTGAAGCAGAAACGTCTCGGAGCAACAATGACTCAGCCGTGAAGTGGTAGGCCACACAAGCTCACAGAACAGGACCTCCGAGAGCTGAAGCGCACAGTGCGTAAAAATCATCTGTCCTCGGTTGCAACACTCACTACCGAGTACCAAACTGGCCCTGAAAGCAACGTCAGCACAATAACGGTTGGTCGGGAACTTCGTGAAATGTGTTTTTATGGCCGAGCAGCCGCACACAAGCCTAAGATCACCATGCACAATGCCAAGCGTTGGCTGGAGTGGTGTAAAGCTCACTGTCATTGGACTCTGGAGCAGTGGAAACACGTTCTCTGGAGTGATTAATCACACGTCACCATCTGGCAGTCTAACGAACTAATCTGGGATTGGTGGATGTCAGGAAGACCCTGCCTGTCCCAATGCATAGTGTCAACTGTAAAGTTTGGTGGAGGATGAATAATGGCGTGGGGCTGTTTTTCATGGATCAGGCTCCTTAGTTCCAGTGAAGGGATATCTTAACACGACAGCATACAATGACATTCTAGACGATGCTGTGCTTCCAACTTTTTGGCAACAGTTTGGGCAAGGCCCTTTCCTGTTTCAGCATGAGAATTCCCTCGTGCACCAAGCGAGGTCCATACAGAAATGGTTTGTCGAGATGAAGAACTTGATTGACCTGAACAGAGCCCTGACCTCAACCCCATTGAACATCTTTGGGATGAATTGGAACTCCGACTGATAGCCAGGCCTAATTGCGCAACATCAGTGCACAACCTCACTAATGCTCTTGTGGCTGAATGGAAGCAAGTCTCCGCAGCAATGTTCCAACATGTAGTGAAAAGCCTTCCCAGAAGAGTGGAGGCTGTTATAGCAACAAAGGGGGGACCAACTCCGTATTAATGCCCATGATTATGGAATGAGATGTTCAACGAGCAACTCTCCACATACTTTTGGTCATGTAGTGTATATAGTTACACGGTGACATCACGTGCCCCATGTAGGCCCACTTCCAAAATGAATCGGCAATCCTCATTTATATTTAAAAAAGCGCTTTCAAGAGCAACCTTAGTAACAATGGTTTTGGGAAACAGCTCAGAGATTTAACAATGCTCCTACAAAGGTTCCAACGATGAACATAGCCTTAATTCTTTTGGGAAACCGGGCCCAGTCACACACACAACCAAATATAAGTGTAGTAGATTATTTGAAATTTCTCTAAGAATTTGATTGAAACAAAACATTGTCATTATGTCAATAGTTTTATTCAAGGGGTTTTGAACAGATAATAATTCAGCTTGATCAAATCAAGATTAAGGTGCAAGATTTGGGGCATTGTTGATAATATATACTATAAGCATTGGCCAAGAAGGAGTCTTCTAAAATCCCATAATTTGCTACTTCCTTGCTTTCTTTCAAACTTTGGGGCTTCAACTACTTATTTGTTTCATTGAAATGAGGCCAAATTGTGGTGGTTTATAATTGAAACAATGACTTTGGCGTGACCTTTTCTCCTTGATGTGAATGGCTCCTCGTTGAGGCTCAAGGGGGCCTGGTGTTGACTGGGGGCCGATGAGGGATTCAGTAGAAATCACGGCGGTGAAAATGGCAGTGGCAAAAGGGCTCTGATTGCATCAGGACAGCATGCGAGGTGGTGCGACGTACTCGGGCCCAATCAGGGCGACGTGGGGGAAAAAGTGCCCTTATCAGCCAGTAATGGCCCACTTGACAATCACACAGGCACAAAACTGCTCTATTTAACGCTGATTGCAAAGACTGGTTGTCCCCCCCCCCTTCATCCCCAAACCGCATGACTCCTCTAGATCTCCCTGCCACCCCTCCCCCAGCTTAAAGCCAAGCCGCCCCTCCTGAAAGGAATTTATAATCACCCCACATCTATTTGCAGGCTAATTGTTATTTTAAGAATTATATTAGACGTTTATTTCCAGGGAAATGTCGGCCTTGATTACTATGTTTAATATGGGCATTGGAGGTATTCATACACACACACTGTACCTCTCGATTCCACCAACTTGACGAGAGGGGAATGTTAAATGCAAATCTGTCTGTCTTTCTGCCTGTCTGTCTGTATGTTTGCCTATCTGTCCATGTCTGTCTATCTGTCTGTTTGTTTGTCTGTCTGTCAATCTGCCCATGTTTGTCTGGTTGTCTGCCCATCTGCCCATGTTTGTCTGTCTGTCTGCCAGTCTGCCCGTCTGTCTGTCTGTGTCTCTGTCTGTCGGTCTGGTCTGGTCTTGTCTGGTCTGGTCTGGTCTGTCTATGATTCCTGCTTCTACACTAGCCTCTAAGTTAGAGAAGCAGTCCAGTAACTGCAGGGTTGATGGTTTGAATCCCATGGTTAAATGGGAAATCTGTTAGGAGTATGAGGTGGCAACAAGGGAATTGCTAGCATCAGAATATCGAGTGCCACCTACTGCCATTGTGCCCGTCTGTCAAGTTAGTTGTTGATCATTTCAAGTCAAATTCGTAACTAGGCCTCTCAGGCCACTCTTGTTAAGCATCTCCAGTGTAGATTTGGCCTTGTGTTTTAGGTTATTGTCCTGCTGAAAGGTGAATTCGTCTCTCATGTGTCTGTTGGAAAGCAGACTGAACTAAGTTTTCCTCTATTATTTTGCCTGTGCTTATAACTGTATCCCGTTTCTTTCTATCCTAAAAAAAAACTCCCTAGTCCTTGCCGATGACAAGCATACCCATAACATGATGCAGCCACCACCATGCTTGAAAATATGAACAGTGGTACTCAGTCGTGTTGGATTTGCCCGAAACGTAACGCTTTGTATTAAGAACATTTTTTTAACAGTATTACTTCAGTGCCTTGTTGCAAACAGATGCATGTTTTGGAATATTTATATTGTGTAAAGGCTTCCTTCTTTTCACTCTGTCATTTAGGTTAGTTTTGTGGAGTAACTACAATATTGTTGCTCCATCTTCAGTTTTCTCGAATCACAACCATTAAACTCTGTAACTGTTTTAAAATCACCATTGTCCTCATGGTGAAATCTCTAAAGAGTTCCTTCCTCTCCGGCAACTGTGTCTTAGTAGTGATTCGGTGTATTGATACATCATCCAAAGTGTAATTAACAACTTCACCCAGCTCAAAGGGATATTCAGCATCTGCTTTTTTAATTTTATACATCTACCAATCGGTGCACTTCTTTAAAAGGCATTGACAAACCTCACCTTGTGGTTGAATCTGTCCTTGAAATGCATTACTCGATTGAGGGACCTTACAGATAATTGAATGTGTGCAGTACAGAGATGGGGTAGTCATTCAAAAATCATGTTAACCACTTTTATTGAACACAGAATGCATCCATGCAACATATTATTTGATTTGTTAAGTACATTCTTAGTCCTGAACTTATTTAGGCCTGGCATCAGTGGCGACCCGTCATTAAGGGCAGGTGGGCCAGAACCCCACCTGTTTTGAGCCCCACAAATTTTGCAAAAAATAAAAAAGGCTTGCCTGTTTTGCATGTTATTTTGGCATTAATACATGTCACATATCAGTTTGCAAACAATGTAAAAAAAAAAATATATCACTGAGTTAATAAAGCTGCATACATACATGGTCTCTTTTTTTGTTCTCTTGAGTAAGGCAGCTCCAAAATGCAGGTGTTTCAGCCTAGCTCAGTGCTTTCTGTGGTGGTGGGGCAAGTCAGCAGAAAATACGAAGCGTTGCACTGAGATTGGCTCAGTGATCAGGGTAGAGCTAGAAAATTCTATCCCCCTGGGTGCTGCCATAGAGTTACATTAGAAGTGCCAATCCAAGATGGCTCAAGGTCATTGGCCACAGATCAAATTATGTCAAATCACATTATATGTACAGTAGCTTTGATTGGACTGAACATGTCAACATCATACTTTCAAAATCTTAGCTAGCCGTGATCATTATGAGTCAAGTCGACAATCTACTGGAAAATATTTTTTCATCCTTGTCATATGAAGAGAAGTAATGAAGAGAAATTATAGATAAAACATATCGGTGCTCATTGGCCATTGGACATAAACATTACACAACAAGTTGGAAATCGCAAATTCAACTGAGTGGTTTGGAAGAAATCAGTGGCTAACTGCAAGCATTGCAGAGCAATCACTAGCCTGCTATTCAGTGGTGTGTCTGTGGGGTCCTAGATCTGGGATAACGGGGCTCTTTTCCAAGTTTAAATTGATAAACATTCAACATTGGCCATGCTGTCAATGAAGCATGATCTGACTTGGTGCACATGTAGCCTATAACCTGTTTTAGAGAAATTAAATCTTAAAATATTGTAAGAACTTTCATTGTCTGCAAGCATGCTTCCTTTATTTATCCTATGGTTCTGACTTGGTGTACAGGGAGAACACTGTATTTTTAACATTTAATATAAATGTAACCTTTATTTAACTAGGCAAGTAGGTTAAGAAAAAAATCTTATTTACAATTACGGCCTAGGAACAGTGGGTTAACTGCCTTGTTCAGGGGC
The DNA here is from genome assembly GCF_045791955.1 of Oncorhynchus clarkii lewisi. Taxonomy (NCBI): domain Eukaryota; kingdom Metazoa; phylum Chordata; class Actinopteri; order Salmoniformes; family Salmonidae; genus Oncorhynchus; species Oncorhynchus clarkii. Next base: position 53,994,151 of record NC_092151.1, on the reverse strand, counting down.
AGAACGGCCCAACTTGGCCAGTAAAAATGGCCCAAGTTCTAAATTCTGTCACTGTACATTTCAAAAGTACTAAACAAATAGTTATATTGACTACGTCCATCCTAGCTCGCTCATTAACGTCTTAATCAAAATTACAGATTTCCTCTAATCTGCTTACGTTCACTTATGCCATAGTTTGTACATCTCAATTGTCATTAGAAACCACATTTGTTTAGGCAAGTCAGTCATATTAGCTATGTTTTTTTAAAGGCAGTAAATGAGACTGAATTAACTGTTTTGCTGCTAGACTAGGCTCCGCTGATAGTCAGGTGTAGCAGTGGTAAGATGTTAGGACTGCTGTTGGGACAGCTTTATGTAGGCCCTAACAGTTTGTGGGCACCGTTTGTCACCATTATAGTGCAATTAATATATTGTTTAGTGTTGTTTTGTAGCTTTGCTGGCATGCATCCCACTTTAGTTTCCTTGTTGCTGGCATTGCCCAACTAAGATTAACATGCTAAAATCCCCACTACCTGGGATAACAAATTCATTGAATACTTATTGACTCAAGACATTTCAGCTTTTAGTTTTTGATTAGTTTAAAAAACCTTCCACTCACACAATTCCACTTTGACATTATGGGGTATTGGTGTGTAGATCTCAATGTTTAATTATGTCTGCAACACAACACAGTGTGGGAAAAGTAAAGAGGTGTTAATACTTTCTGAAAGCACTGTAACAAGAGAGAAACCGCTTATGCACAACTAAGTTTCGAAATTGCACAGTGTGTATTCTACTATTCTTACTCTCAGTAAGTTGACCCCAACTGAGTTCCCTATTTTTTGGGGGGTTGAGAGTCCTCCAGGCATACAGTTGAAGTCGGCAGTTTACATACACCTTAGCCAAATATATTTAAACTCCAGTTTTCACAATTCATGACATTTAATCCTAGAAAAATGTCCCTGTCTTAAGTCAGTTAGGATCACCACTTTATTTTAAAATGTGAAATGTCAGAATAATAGTAAAGAAAATAAATCATTTATTTCAGCTTTTATTTATTTCATCACATTCCCAGTGGGTCAGAAGTGTACATACACTCAATTAGTATTTGGTAGCATTGCCTTTAAATTGTTAACTTGGTTCAAAAGCTTCGGGTAGCCTTCCACAAGCTTCCCACAATAAGTTGGGTGAATTTTGGCCCGTTCCTCCTGACAGAGCTGGTGTAACTGAGTCAGGTTTGTAGGTCTCCTTGCTCGCACACACTTTTCAGTTCTGCCCCACATATTTTCTATATGGTTGAGGTCAGGGCTTTGTGTTGGCCACTCCAATACCTTGACTTTGGAAGTATGCTTGGGGTCATTGTCCATTTGGAAGACCCATTTGCGACCAAGCTTTAACTTCCTGACTGATGTCTTGAGATGTTGCTTCAATATATCTACATAATTCTCCTGCCTCATGATGACATCTATTTTGTGAAGTGCACCCATCCCTCCTGCAACAAAGCACCCCCACAACATGATGCTGCCATCCCTGTGCTTCACGGTTGGGATGGTGTTCTTCGGCTTGCAAGTGTCCCCCTTTTTCCTCCAAACATAACGATGGTCATTATGGCCAAACAGTTCTGTTTTTGTTTCATAAGACCAGAGGACATTTCTCCAAAAAGTACGATCTTTGTCCCCATGTGCAGTTGCAAACCGTAGTCTGGCTTTTTTATGGTGGTTTTGGAGCAGTGGCTTCTTCCTTGCTGAGCAGCCTTTCAGGTTATGTCGATATAGCACTCATTTTACTGTGGATATAGATACTTTTGTACCTGTTTCCTCCAGCATCTTCACAAGGTCCTTTTCTGTTCTGGGATTGATTTGCACTTTTTGCACCAAAGTACGTTCATCTCTAGAAGACAGAACGCGTCTTCTTCCTGAGCAGTATGACGGCTGAGTGGTCCCATGGTGTTTATACTTGCGTACTATTGCTTATACAGATGAACGTGGTAACTTTGTTTGGAAATTGCTCCCAAGGTTGAACCAGACTTCTGGAGGTCTACAATTTGTTTTCTAAGGTCTTGGCTGATTTCTTTTGATTTTCCCATGATGTCAAGCAAAGAGGCACTGAGTTTGAAGGTAGGCCTTGAAATACATCCACAGGTACACCTCCAATTGACTCAGATTATGTCAATTAGCATATGAGAAGCTTCTAAAGCCATGACATCATTTTCTGGAATTTTCCAAAGGCACAGTCAACTTAGTGTGTGTAAACTTCTGACCCGCAGGAATTGTGATACAGTGAATTATAAGTTAAATAATCTGTCTGTAAACAATTGTTGGAAAAATTACTTGTGTCATGCACAAAGTAGATGTCCTAACCAACTTGCCAAAACTATAGTTTGTTAGCATGAAATTTGTGGAGTGGTTTAAAAATGAGTTTTAATGACTCCAACCTAAGTGTATTAAACATCCGACTTCAACTGTACAGTGGGGCAAAAAATGATTTAGTCAGCCAACAATTGTGCAAGTGCTCCCACTTAAAAAGATGAGAGAGGCCTGTAATTTTCATCATAGGTACACTTCAACTATGACAGACAAAATTAGAAAAAAATCCAGAAAATCACATTGTAGGATTTTTAATTCATTTATTTGCAAATTATGGTGGAGAATAAGTATTTGGTCAATAACAAAAGTTTATCTCAATACTTTGTTATATACCCTTTGTTGGCAATGACAGAGGTCAAACGTTTTCTGTAAGTCTTCACAAGGTTTTCACACACTGTTGCTGGTATTTTGGCCCATTCCTCCATGCAGATCTCCTCTAGAGCAGTGATGTTTTGGGGCTGTTGCTGGGCAACACGGACTTTCAACTCCCTCCAAAGATTTTCTATGGGGTTGAGATCTGGAGACTGGCTAGGCCACTCCAGGACCTTGAAATGCTTCTTACGAAGCCACTCCTTCGTTTCCCGGGCGGTGTGTTTGGGATCATTGTCATGCTGAAAGACCCAGCCACATTTAATCTTCAATGCCCTTGCTGATGGAAGGAGGTTTTCACTCAAAATCTCACGATACATGGCCCCATTCATTCTTTCCTTTACACGGATCAGTCGTCCTGGTCCCTTTGCAGAAAAACAGCCCCAAAGCATGATGTTTCCACCCCATGCTTCAAAGTAGGTATGGTGTTCTTTGGATGCAACTCAGCATTCTTTGTCCTCCAAACACGACGAGTTGAGTTTTTACCAAAAAGCTATATTTTGGTTTCATCTGACCATATTACATTCTCTCAATCTTCTTCTGGATCATCCAAATGCTCTCTAGCAAACTTCAGACGGGCCTGGACATGTACTGGCTTAAGCAGGGGGACACGTCTGGCACTGCAGGATTTGAGTCCCTGGCGGTGTAGTGTGTTACTGATGGTAGGCTTTGTTACTTTGGTCCCAGCTCTCTACAGGTCATTCACTAGGTCCCCCCGTGTGGTTCTGGGATTTTTGCTCACCGTTCTTGTGATCATTTTGACCCCACGGGGTGAGATCTTGCGTGGAGCCCCAGATCGAGGGAGATTATCAGTGGTCTTGTATGTCTTCCATTTCCTAATAATTGCTCCCACAGTTGATTTCTTCAAACCAAGCTGCTTACCTATTGCAGATTCAGTCTTCCCAGCCTGGTGCAGGTTTACAATTGTGTTTCTGGTGTCCTTTGACAGCTCTTTGGTCTTGGCCATAGTGGAGTTTGGAGTGTGACTGTTTGAGGTTGTGGACAGGTGTCTTTTATACTGATAACAAGTTCAAACAAGTGCCATTAATACAGGTAACGAGTGGAGGACAGAGGAGCCTCTTAAAGAAGAAGTTACAGGTATGTGAGAGCCAGAAATCTTGCTTTTTTGTAGGTGACCAAATACTTATTTTCCACCATAATTTGCAAATAAATTCATTAAAAATCCTACAATGTGATTTTCTGGATTTTTTTTCTCATTTTGTCTGTCATAGTTGAAGTGTACCTATGATGGAAATTACAGGCCTCTCTTATCTTTTTAAGTGGGAGAACTTGCACAATTGGTGGCTGACTAAATACTTTTTTGCCCCACCTATGTCTCTTAAACCTGGAACAGGCCACTATGTCTCTTATACCTGGAACAGGCCATGTAGACTCACCATAAAGGGAATCATTTTGGTACTACATCCTTTTACAATGCTTGAATTTTACAGTACTTGCAAATACTCTAACTATTTAAACTATGTTATAATTGCCAGATTAGGCACTAGCTGAATCAAGGAATCTAGAGATAAGAACAGACTTCATTACTGCTCCTCTTGGCTCTCAATATCTAACTGGAGAAAGAAAAACAATCAAAATAGCTTGATATTGAATTTCTATACAGTGCCAGTCAAATGTTTGGACCAACTTATTTGAGGGTTTTTCTTCATTTTGGCTATTTTCTACATTGTAGAGTAATAGTGTGGACCTCACAACTATAAAATAACACATATGGAATCAGGTGGTAACTTTGTTGGTTACTACATGATTCCATGTGTTATTTCATAGTTTTGATGTCTTCACTATTACTTTACAATGTAGAAAATAGTACAAATAAAGTAGGTGTGTCCAAACTTTTGACTGATACTGTATTTAAATGTTATTGACACATAAATGAAAATTAATAGATTTATTAGCACAATTATTACCAAATATGATATTACAATTATAGGAATATTTTAAATATTTTATTTTTGTGTATCTTATATACTTATGTAAATAAAGTATTTCTATTTATAATTTTTTTTAGAAATTAGCAAACATTTCTAAAACCCTGTTTTTGCTTTGTCATTATGGGGTATTGAGAAAAAATATAATTTAATCAATTTTAGAAATAGGCTGTAACGTAACAAAATGTGGAAAAAGGGAAGGGGTCTGAATACTTTCTGAATGCACTGTAAGAGTTTGGGTTGTGAGGGTGAAGAAGATGCTGAGCTCAGTAGCTCATGCTCTTCAACCATTGACAAACTGGGATCACAAGCATTTCCTACACTTTTGCCAGAATTGCCCTTTGGCCAGTCCATCCCTGCCTGGAGGGCTGCAGTGTGTGCAGGGTCCTGTCTCAACCTAGCACCTGAACAGGCAGTTAACCCACTGTTCCTAGGCCGTCATTGAAAATAAGAATTTGTTCTTAACTGACTTGCCTAGTTAAATAAAGGTAAAATAAAAAATACATTAAAAAACAACTAACAATCACCCAGACATTGATTGGCTGCCCTCTAGGGTCATTGAGGAACATTGTCATCATATTGTAAGCCACAAACATTTGTATAAGAACGATGGCTCTATCTACTGGTCAACTGCTGCACTGCAGAGGCCTCTTCAGCAAACAGGTGCTCTCTGACGGTAGCGAGAGGCATTTATTAAGGAACAGGAACGGTTCCTGAGCAAAGATTGGCAACCTTGATCAAAGAGACAGAGATAGATGTGTAGCATGCTGTAAAGAATGCAGTTGACCCAATAACATTATTTACATCATATTCCAAATTACATATTTTCATATTGTGTGGAATGGACCATAGATGTGGAGCTCAGTGACCTGTTATGTGGGGTGGCAGGTAGGTTTTTGGGATATGAAAAACATCAAATGTACAGTTCACACACTTGTACATGTGTGAAACAGTAGGACAAATGTAAGCACCCACCTAATTATTATATAATAGTGCATTTTGTATAATTTGTCACTTGATCAGCGGTATGCATTGCAATAAGGAGGATTTGGGGTTATTTCCTATATCATAGGCTGTTGGTAACTAGTGATCACTGTGTCTGGTCTCATCTCCAGCAGACGGATACCGTGAGGGGTTATTGGTAGTAGGCCTACAGTAGTGCAATGCATGAGTTCAATTGTGGTTCCACACACATCTATAGTGTAGAGGTGAATTGAATACAGTCAGGAACGGACTGGGACCAGAAATCGTCTCAGGAATTTCTGACACCGGACCTTTTTTTATACCTTTATTCCCCCATTATCAGCCCAATAAATACATTTTTGTGCAAAACCCCCAATTTCAACAGGCCCAGTAGGCTAAAGATGGCCCAGCCCATCTGGCATTCGCCAGAACTGCCCTATGGCCAGTCCGACTCTGAATACAGTCCAGGGTTGCTACCTACATAATTATAATTACAAATAAAATTCAAATAAATTAGACAAAAAAACTACAGATTGGGTCCATGCATATCTGATAATAGATAGAATATAATATAATTTAGGTCCAATAATTCAGACATGTTTTTTTAAAATTCTAGAATAAAATACGATAGAAAAATACCCTGCAGAAAAAGAAAATAATCCTTATAGTAATTGTAAGTGGAGACCAGCCTCCTCGATAGCATCGTCACGTGACTTTCCATAGCAACGGGGAAATTGTCATCAGTTCCGCTCGGAAAGAAGTGTAGCAAGTACAGTCAGGTTTTACCAAGCCGGGCATTCGAATAGGACAGTATTCTATCGTCTGGTTCTATATTTGCATGTATTTGAGCAAGGCGGACAGTCTTCCGACCCGGAGTGCTCCGTTTATTATATGAAACTGCATCCCGAAATCATGAGTCACCTATACCCAGGGTAGGTGCCATTCTTTGGACATTTTCTACAGGTTGACGTTCCCTAGTGATGATAGAGGTTTTAGTAGGGCTTGTCTACAGACCCGAATGATAGGGTAGCCTACTTTTTGACAATTTATTATTAGACTGTATTATTCATGTTTGAAATATTTTTTTAATTCATTGGCTATTGGACTCTGTTTTAAAAAAATGCTTGACTTTATGGAATTGAGTGAACAATAAATATTAGTAGCGAATGGAGAGAACGGGACGCGAACTCGGTTCACCGGCGTGAAAGGCATAGCCTACACCCTACGCAGCTCGCCAATAGGCGTAACTGAATTGGTGGGAATTGTAACGTGTTTCAAATACAATATAAAAAGTTGTTAAGGACTTTATAGCTAATCATATTTCAGCAAATAGCAACTTAACCTTGGTCCAGCTACTGTCATTGCAACACCTTGACGGTTACGCCAAGAGATCCCGAACCTCTTGACGAGATCGACGGGGTGTTACGTTCAGGTCGCTCGCTACATTATCCCTTCCTTCGATAAAGCGCTTCTATAAACAAAGTTCCTTGTGTATACGCCTCATGGCAAAAACAGTTTTTTTTGTGAATTTTCAGGGGGTCACCCCAACCGGGACTTGAACGCTGGTCCAGTGAATGTCATCACCTTACTTTAGCCATTACACCAAGAGATCCGATCGTAACAAAAATCTCGAGGTGTTGTGTTAAAGGGATAGTTTACTTACTTAAATTACAAAATACATATCAATTTCCGTATGACAGAAATCCATACTTTGGTTTTGTTTACCTGGCCACTGTTTCAAATGCTAACTTTTTAGCACTTGTGGCACACATCTAATACAAGTCAATGGAAACAATATAAGCATTTTCACGCTTCATGTCCAAGTCGTCCTAAAGTATAAAATAAAATATTTCAATTATTTTGTTACTTTGAGATGATTTGGACTTGGAAGCGTGAAAATGCTTATATTGTTTCCATTGACTTGTATTGGAAATGTGAAATATGTAAAAAAAAAAAAAAAAAAAAGATGTGGTCAGATTAACAAACCAAAGCAAGGATTGCCGTCGTACCTTGTCCATATAGTGTTTACAGGGTAAGGAAACCAATATGTCATTTTATAATTTAGTGAATTATCCCTTTAAGTTCGCTGCAATATTATTATTAAGTAGCATATCTTAGATTGTATCTAAATCATTTGGCCACTCAGAATATCTTTGTATGGGATGACAATGTATCCCATGCTCTTGGACAAGCTCTGGTGACCCTACCCCGATGAGAAATCTGTACCGATGTTATTTAGAGCAGGAGAGAAAGACATGGGCACAAAAGGGCGCTTGGGTTAAGTGCGCTATCCATCCCTTAATTCCTAAGGTAATCAGACACGGGTAATAGAGCCAATAGTTGTGGGGAAACTGTAACGCTTTAGGAAATCAAGTCTGTGTTGGAAAGAGCTAGGCAGAATTGAAGTTAAACACATCCGAGGGTAGACCTGACACCATGATAGCCTAGTTAATGACAAAAACAACAACATGGAAGTTTTTTATTTTTTTAAAAACTAATGGCGCAGATGATTCATTGACATTTAGTCTAGATGTTGTAATGATGAAATTAAGCATAATTGTTACTTTCAGAGGTGATGCAGACTGGTGAACCACTTTAATTAATTAGGCAGGTATTCTCAATCCATAATACAACCCACTATAAAGGAGAACAGCCAAAATGAATTACGTTACTGATACATGACATATTAGGCACATTAAATGGATACAGTTCGTATGATGTTTTCACATAAAAAATAAATAGCCTTTCTGTCATAATGTAATAGGACTTGCCTTCTCTCTTTAGGCTACTTTCAGCCTACAACAGTCTGACAGACAAACACCTTACAGGATACTTCAACAACACCCGGATCAGGAGACATCTCCAGAGAGTTGGCCTGGTACGTCAAGTACACCAGTGGTTAACACTCATCAGCAATATTCCCCTCAAAGTTTGTATTAGTTGATGATGATGTAGCTTTGGTCCCGGGCGTTACAAGCCACACGTAACACCTTGGACCAGAGCAAATGATGATGATGGTGAGGCAATAAGGCACAAGACTACAGTCCTAGCTAAATTCTTTCTTGAGAAATTGCTCTTGCTAAGAAGCTATTTTTGTTTCTTTTTGATCCATTCAATTAAAAACCATCACAGTAAGGTACCAAATTGTTACCCAGAAATGATTTGATATCGAGATAAAAACAGCTGAGCTGGACCTTCAATTAAAGCAAATTTTCTGCAATTCAGCCTCCCGGATGGAGCAGTGGTCTCGGGCACTAGCTGTGCCACCAGAGACTCTGGGTTCGCGACCGGGAGGTCCATGGGGCGATGCACAATTGGCCTAGCGTCGTCCGGGTTAGGGAAGGTTTGGCCGGTAGGGATATCCTTGTCTCATCGCGCAGTAGCGACCCCTGTGGCGGGCCGTGCGCAGTGCACGCTAACCAGGTCGCCTGGAGGAACTTCCGGGGTTGTATGCGCGCTGTGTTAAGAAGCAGTGCGGCTTGGCTGGGTTGTGTTTCGGAGGGCGCATGGCTTTCGACCTTCGTCTCTCCCGAGCCCGTACGGGAGTTGTAGTGATGAGACAAGATAGTAACTACTAACAATTGGATACCACAAAATTGGGGAGAAAAGGGGCAAAAAAATTTTTTTTTTAAATCTGCAATTCTACTCATTTTGCCATGGAGTGGAGATCATGGCAAAATGAGTGGCTGTCAGTGACTGACATAGCGAGATAAAAACTGCTGATGCACAAACACATTTTGAAATTGCACCTGGTGTATTCTACTATTCTTACTCTCAATAGTAAGTTGAGATCCAGACTTAGTTCCTAAGATATATATAGTACCAGTCAAAAGTTTGGACACGCCTACTAATTCAAGGGTTTTTCTTTATTATTTTGTACCTAGACCGTCATTTTAAATATGAATTTGTTCTTAACTGACTTGCCTAGTTAAATGAATATTTAAAAAAATAACTTTCAATGTTCTTGATATTTTCAGGATTGACTGACCTTCATGTCTTTTCTCTTTGCTTATTTGAGCTGTTCTTGACATAATATGGACTTGGTCTTTTACCAAATAGGGCTATCTTCTGTATACCACCCCTACCTTGTCACAACACAACTGATTGGCTCAAATGCATTAAGAATGAAAGAAATTCCACAAATTAACTTTTAACATGGCACACCTGTTAATTGAAATGTATTCCAGGTGACTACCTCATGAAGCTGGTTGAGAGAATGCCAAGAGTGTGCAAAGCTGTCATCAAGGCAAACGGTGGCTACTTTGAAGAATCTCAAATATAAAATATATTTGGATTTGTTTAACACTTTTTTGCTTACTACATGATTCCATATGTGTTATTTCATAGTTTTGATGTCTTCACTATTATTCTACAATGTATTATACAACTCTTGAATGAGTAGGTGTGTCCAAACTTTTGACTGGTACAGTAATATATATACAGTGGGGCAAAAAAGTATTTAGTCAGCCACCAATTGTGCAAGTTCTCCCACTTAAAAAGATGAGAGAGAACTGTAATTTTCATCATAGGTACACTTCAACTATGACAGACATAATGAGAAAGACAAATTATGGTGGAAAATATGTATTTGGTCAATAACAAAAGTTTATCTCAATACTTTGTTATATACCCTTTGTTGGCAATGACAGAGGTCAAATGTTTTCTGTAAGTCTTCACAAGGTGTTCACACACTGTTGCTGGTATTTTGGCCCATTCCTCCATGCAGATCTCCTCTAGAGCAGTGATGTTTTGGGGCTGTTGCTGGGCAACACGGACTTTCAACTCCCTCCAAAGATTTTCTATGGGGTTGAGATCTGGAGACTGGCTAGGCCACTCCAGGACCTTGAAATACTTCTTACGAAGCCACTCCTTCGTTACCCGGGCGGTGTGTTTGGGATCATTGTCATGCTGAAAGACCCAGCCACATTTAATCTTCAATGCCCTTGCTGATGGAAGGAGGTTTTCACTCAAAATCTCACGATACATGGCCCCATTCATTCTTTCCTTTACACGGTTCAGTCGTCCTGGTCCCTTTGCAGAAAAACAGCCCCAAAGCATGATGTTTCCACCCCCATGCTTCACAGTAGGTATGGTGTTCTTTGGATGCAACTCAGCATTCTTTGTCCTCCATACACAACGAGTTGAGTTTTTACCAAAAAGTTATATTTTGGTTTCATCTGACCATATGACATTCTCCCAATCTTCTTCTGGATCATCCAAATGCTCTCTAGCAAACTTCAGACGGGCCTGGACATGTACTGGCTTAAGCAGGGGGACACGTCTGGCACTGCAGGATTTGAGTCCCTGGCGGCGTAGTGTGTTACTGATGGTAGGCTTTGTTACTTTGGTTCTGGGATTTTTGCTCACCGTTCTTGTGATCATTTTGACCCCACGGCGTGAGATCTTGCGTGGAGCCCCAGATCGAGGGAGATTATCAGTGGTCTTGTATGTCTTCCATTTCCTAATAATTGCTCCCACAACCAAACGAAATGCTACTGTAGGCTTTGAAGTAAGGGGAAATAATACCAAGTTGAGATAGCAGGCGTAGGTGTGTCCGTGACGGCCAATACAGCGCGGCTTGGAACGCTGCTCGTCCAATCAGCATCCAGGATCCAAACAACCAGTTTTGTAATGATGATGATCATGATGTAGTGATGATGACTGAAGTGTATGGGAGACAGAATGGTAAGATAGTAAAAATCTTCTTTTGAGGACCGTACAGGCTAATAATAACACTTCCTAATGTGATGTGTGATATTCTATCAGATCACCAGGAGTGGGCGGATTGTCCCAGACAAAGAGTACAGACACAATGTGATGCAGAGAGCGCACCAGAGGCATGTGAGGGAATGCCTGGCCCAGGCCATCTTCCATAAGGTGCTGGACATGGAGGTGAGAGAGGGAGTAGGGTGAAGTTGCCCCTAGACGCTGACCTTGGGTCAGTTTTGCATTCCCCCAACTAGTGTTTTTTTTATTTTAGTAATTGTTTTTACCTTTATTTAACCAGGAAAGTCCATTGAGACCCAGAGTCTCTTTTTCAAGAGAGACCTGACCAAGAAGGCAGGAACTAAATAATATATATTATTATTTAATTAATTATTTAAATAATTAAAACATACAACAATAAGAACATGATTTAGCCTAAATAAAATTGCATTTACACTCCTGAATATGACCCTGTCCTAGAGACCATGATCCCATTGTTCTGATCGGTGGGTTCTTTCTGCCTCTGCATGAAACGTAAACATTGTCCTTCTCATCCAGCGTCTCCATCAGATCGAGATCAAGAGGAAGTTGGAGGATTTTGCCCGGAGGGAGAGAGTGCATAAAATCAAGGTGCCTCATTTGGATATGAACATTCTGTATAACCTGTGACTCCTTTGAATGTATTGTATCAAACATAATCGTATGCAACCCAATGTCTCTCATGTATTTTGGAGGGAGTCGTGAGTAAAGGCATTATAACCATAGTCTTTGTCTTGGTGAAGGTGGAACGTTCCAAGAGGTACGAGGAGGAGATAATCCATATCCTGTCTCCACGGCCGCCCACGGGCCCCAGGGTCTCCCACGCACAGCATTCTGGCCCAGAGGGGGAGCACTCTGAATCCTCTGAATCTGTGAGTGATGCCTCTGAGACTATAGCAATTAAGGCAAATGCACAATAATAACAATTTTGATAATGATTGCTCAAGAGTCGCATTATTGTGACAAGGTAATGCCGGATAGTTGTGACAAAGGTTCGGAAAATAAGTATCAGTGTTGGCGATTATGATGTTTGTTTTTAAACTTGATCACGTTTGACGTTTTAAGAGTTATTGTTACAAGAGTTATACACATGTAGCAAATTGAATGTTGTTTCAACCACACAGCAGCCATGGAAAATGTATTTCATTGGTAGCTATAGGCTGTATGTTGATGGATGTGTGTGGAGCTGATTCATGGCCTGCGCATCCCAAATTGCACTCTATTCCATATATAGGGATGGGTCCTGGTCAAAAGTAGTGCACTATATAGGGAATAGGGTGCCATTTAGGATGCAAACATAGCCGTACGTGCTGAGATAGTTGCCAGGTTGGTGTTGACATTCTAGTCAGCAGGTCTGAAGAACACTTCTCTCTTGTGTTTGCTCAATGTCTCGTTTAAGAGTGTATTCAATGTGAAGTGGTGGGATTACACAAGTTTATCTCACGCTTTTGAAATGTAAGATGTGGTAGCTTAATGGCTGAATCAACATATGTCGAGGGGTGAATGCCTGCCTGGGTTTTTCTGGCTTTGATTGTTGTGTTTACTAGAAGTTAGATGGTGTCTCTTGACAAAATCTGCAAACAGATGTATCACAATTATGTTGGGGCTTGTTACTATATAGTGTTGCAAAAATACTTCAAAAGCACTTGGTTAAACATACACTGAACAAAATATAAATGCAACATGTAAAGTGTTGGGCCCATGTTTCATGAGCTGAATAAAAAAATCCCAGACATTTTCCATATGCACAAAAAGCTTATTTCTCAACAACAAACAATTGCACAAATGTGATTGCATCCCTGTAAATGAGCATTTCTTCTTTGTCAAAATAATCTATCCACCTGACAGGTGTAGCATATCAAGAAGCTGATTAAACAGCTTGATCATTACACAGGTGGACCTTGTGCTGGGGGCAATAAATGGCCACTTTAAAATGTGCAGTTTTGTCACACAACACAATGCCACAGATGTCAGTTTTGAGGGAATGTGCAATTGGCATGCTGACTGCATGAATGTCCACCAGAGCTGTTGCCAGAGAATTGAATGTTAATTTCTCTACCATAAGCTGCCTCCAACGTCGTTTCAGAGAATTTGGCAGTAAGTCCAACCGGCCTCACCCCGCAGACCCTGTGTAACCACGCCAGCCCAGGACCTCCACATCCGGCTTCTTCACCTGCAGGATATTCTGAGGAGTTTTTATGTCTGTAGGAAAGCCCTTTTGTGGAGAAAAACTCCTTCTGATTGGCTGGGCCTGGCTCCCCAGTGGGTGGGCCTATGCCCTCCCAGACCCACCCAAGGCTGCGCCCCTGCCGAGTCATGTGAAATCCATAGATTAGGTCCTAATGTATTTATATAAATTAACCAATTTTCTTATATGAACTGTAACTCAGTAAAATCTTTAAAATTGTTGCATGTTGCATTTATATTTTTGTTCAGTGTAGTAAATTTGTAGATAAGAGCATGTTTAAAATATTGAAACATTTACTATGATGAGCATTTAAATGTCCATCAGAATAAAAAAAAGAAACGTATCTTGCTTAGAATGTATGGTTGATGTGTGTGTGTGTGCCTCAGCCGGGCTCGTCTCGACCCAACACGGCTCCAGGGAAATTGCAGAGACCGGTGCGTCTGAAGCCCATCCATAGTAACAGCACCACAGCCTCCCACAGACACACCTCCCCCTACAGGCCCCATGACTCCTCCAATGAAACGGACCAGCCTTTCAACTGCATTGTGAGACCACCAACGTCGACTGTATTATTTATAACACTATAGCACTCACACACGCACGCAGACACACACAGACTTACGGGTTTGGCCACCAGTGGAGTCTTTATCCGTTAGTCAGAATTCCATGCATGTTTTATTGCACTTGCTTGCCTTTGTATTCCCAGACCCGTATCCGGGCAACTTGTAATTGAAGCGTTATCACAGGAATTTTGTATTTTCTTTCCAGATGGACAAAGACTCCAGAAGACATTTGACCGGGACAGAGTTTTCCCGTGGTATATCCCCCTACCGCCTTCCAGTCATCAACAACTTTGTTACCCCAGTGCCACCACCGACTAAGAGGAAAGAGAGGGGCGGTTTTAAGGGTACCCCCAATGGCACTTTCAGGGGACGGAGACTGCGCCCCACCACGGCCCCAAGTGGTCCCGGAATGACGGAGGTCTCTCTCTTCTTTTCTCCCTTTCCTCCCTCTCTGTCTCTTCAACCATAGTTCCCTCCACCCTTCAGATGACACATGGTAGAGTGTCCAACCATTCTATAGTCAAGTCTGATCAAATGCACACTACTTTATGGGGGTGCGGGTCGAAAAAAGTCGGTATAAAATAAATAAAATCCGCACACTCGTGAACTCCACCACGTACCTTTATTAATAAACAAACAGAGTTGTTGGAGACGTGCTTTGGTTATGAAATTCCACTTTCTTATGATATAAAATACATTTTACCAAGACAAATATGATTATTCATGTTCTGAATTGTTCCGTGGGGTCTTTCTCTAACGTAATCATTAACATTATATCAAAGAAGTCAGATTCCCTAACCTAATACATCCGATAATAATCACTGAGCTCTGTTGGCATAGTGGTGCAGGGTTCTCGTAACAACTGTTGAGGATTTTACATTTCGGGATCGTCGTCTTCAAAATCGTTATCTGCGGGTTGCAAAGAGCTAAATTAGCATGACACGAGCTGAATTAAATGTAAAAGGCTTTGAAAATAAAAAGCTTGGTATAAGCTTGGTATGCTCTGTTAATATTTCACAGAGATACGCTTAATATTAGAAGCGTATACAACAATATGAAACTACATGTCATGTCTCAAACTCGATATCCATCTTACCTCTATATTGTTTTTATGTCCTGTGGATTCGAGAAGAAAGATGATGAGTTCAACGGGAAAGTGAGCCTGTCAGGTAGCCAGTAATTTAGCCTTAATTCTTGCACAGAATCCAGCCTAGCTGACGCGATGCAATTTTCCTGATTAAAAAAACAACGTTATTTTATCTGATAGAGAAATTAGGTTTGGACCATTGCTTTTCTTGGAGGATTATCTACATAATTAACATAATTCTACCCATTTGTCAAAATATGCGTTTTTTGATTGGACATTCTACACATGAGTTTACATTTTTTTTTCTCTACAATAAACTCACAGTGATTTTTATGTCAGACCAAATCACACTTCTCTCAGATATACTATGCTTCAGTACCAGTGCACAGCTGCAATTTATAGTACAGTTTGATTACAAGGGCTCTCCAGAAAGGCACAGTGACTGTAAGTTAGCTGCCCACTTCTATCATACCCAATAGAAACCATTCAGGTTTTATGGTGCTTACTTAGTGTAATATAATAATAATATAAGCAATTTAGCAAATGCTTTTATCTGAAGTGACTTACAGTCATGCGTATATACATTTTGAATGAATGGCCCCAGCGGGTACTTACTGACCTAATTATTCCTTTGCAGTATTATAAAGGCCGCAGGACACATTGAAAACAAATCTGTTTTTGCTTCCAGGACTCTACTCTCCCGCGGACCTCTGTGCAGAGCAAAGTATGTGTGAGCATGGTGTTCTTTGGGAAGACAGTGCACCTGTCACATGACCTGATGGACATGAGGGATGAGGTGAAGGTGTTCCAGCAGCACTGTGGGGGAGAGAACCTGTGTGTGTACAAGGGCAGACTCCAGGAGGGAGGTCAGTATGGGAACACGCAGGAAGGGAGGTCAGTGAGTGTGTGACAGACAGTCTGGTCTATTCGGTCTTGCCCAAATAAAAAAAAAAAAAACTTTTTTTTAATAGCACTTCATTTTTTTTCTAATCTCAAACCATTTGCATGCAGATTGCGTAAACATCCCATAAAATATGAAATACTACAATACAACGTATCCACTTTACCTCTATTTATTTTTTAGAGACGTTCCAGTTTGTGTCGCGGCGCCACCGTGGCTTCCCCTTCAGCCTGACGTTCTTTCTCAACGGGCTGCAGGTGGAGCGCCTCAGCTCCTGCTGTGAGTTCAAACACAGGAAGGGTTCCCGGCTAGGCGGCCGCCACGGACATTTTGGATTCTCCAGCACGGAGGGAGCCTCGCCCTGCTACAGGTGAGATACAGTAACAGCAGGATTTTAAAAGTATGCGTTACTGTCTGAGAATGGAGTGGTCATTTCGAAAGCAAAGATGTTATCCTGAGTGTTAGAAAATGTATATTCAAACCAAACTCTTTTTTTTAAGCACCTCTATTATCTGAATTTGTCAATAAAACCCCAATTATGATGAAATCTCAGTGATACACGTTCAATGTCTGCAGTTTAATCAGGTCATAAGGATACAGTATGTGAGGTCCATTTTCATTTTCCAGGTGTATCATAGCCATGGGGTTAGACAAGAAGCCCACCCCTCCTCCAAAGAGAGTCAAAGAGGAAATCATAGTCACCCGCCCTCTAAACACTGGGAAGGACACTGCAGGGGTGGAAGAGGAGATGATTGGTAAAGACAGTCACTCTCAACCAGAGCCTGAGACAACTCAGCCACAGGACATGGAGACGGAGATCAAAGAAGACATTCCAGAAGAGGAGGACAAACTAAAAGATGGTATACTGAGCTGCACAGATGGAGACCTGAGAGTTATATCAATATTATATTGACATTTTGGTAATACTTTACTGTAGCCCCCCTTACATGCATTTATAAAGCCTTTATAACAGCTACAGTTGAAGTCGGAAGTTTACATACACTTAGGTTGGAGTCATTAAAACTAGTTTTTCAACCACAAATTTCTTGTTAACAAACTATAGTTTTGGCAAGTCGGTTAGGACATCTACTTTGTGCATGACACAAGGAATTTTTCCAACAATTGTTTACTGACAGATTATTTCACTGTATCACAATTCCAGTGGGTCAGAAGTTTACATACACTACATTGACTGTGCCTTTAAACAGCTTGGGAAATTCCAGAAAATTATGTCATGCCTTTAGAAGCTTCTGATGGGCTAATTGACATCATTTGAGTCAATCGGAGGAGGTGTACCTGTGGATGTATTTCAAGGCCTACCTTCAAACTCAGTGCCTCTTTGCTTGACATCATGGGAAAATCTAAAGAAATCAGCCAAGACCTCAGAAAAATAATTGTAGACCTCCACAAGTCCGGTTCATCCTTGGGAGCAATTTCCAAACGCCTGAAGGTACGACGTTCATCTAGTCTGCAAGTATAAACACCATGGGACCACGCAGCAGTCATACCGCTCAGGAAGGAGACGTGTTCTGTCTCCTAGAGATGAACGTACTTTGGTGCGAAAAATGTAAATCAATCCCAGAACAACAGCAAAGGACCTTGTGAAAATGCTGGAGGAAACAGGTACAAAAGTATCAATATCCACAGTAAAATGAGTTTTATATCGACATGACCTGAAAGGTCGCTCAGCAAGGAAGAAGCCACTGCTCCAAAACCACCATAAAAAAAGCCAAACTACGGTTTGCAACTGCACATGGAGACAAAGATCGTACTTTTTTTTAGAAATGTCCTCTGGTCTGATGAAACAAAAATAGAACTGTTTGGCCATAATGACCATTGTTATGTTTGGAGGAAAAAGGGGGACGCTTGCAAGCCGAAGAGTACCATCCCAACCATGAAGCACGGGGGTGGCATCATGTTGTGGCGGTGCTTTGTGGGGGTGCTTTGCTGCAGGAGGGACTGGTGATCCTAACTGACCTATGACAGGGAATTTTTACTAGGATTAAATGTCAGGAATTGTGAAAAACTGAGTTTAAATGTATTTGGCTAAGGTGTATCTAAACTTCCAACTTCAACTGTACATGAAGACATAACATCCATCATAGGCTGTCATAAACAAGGCATAAGTTACCAATATTTTTGTGAAAATTATTAATAATACCTAGTCAGTTGTCCAACTGAATGTACTCAACTGAAATGTGTCTTCCGCATTTAGCCCAACCCCTCTGAATTAGAGAGGTGCGCGGGGCTGCCTTAATCAACATCCATGTCTTTAGCACTCAGTGGGTTAACTGCCTTGCTCAGGGCAGAAAGACACATTTTTATCTTGTCAGCTTAGGGATTTGATCCAGCAACCTTCTGGTCATTGGCCCAATACTCTAACCACTACCTGCCACCCCATAATAGAAGCATAGTCGTTGCTCTGTCTAACACTCTATGGTACAAGATTAAAATCATCTTAGTAAGATAGTTAATCATGTTAAGAATAGTTTTTTATGCTATGGAGTCATAAGGCGCTATTTGTTTTTCCCAACAGACTATGAAGAGGACTTTGAGGCGGATGACGAGGAGCAGGCTGAGGACAGAGGAGAAGAGAAAGACAAGAAAAGTGTTCCTCTCTCCAGCGAAAGAGACGGAGAGGATAGAGAGAAAGGCGACCAGTCTGACAGTGAGGACGATGACAAAGTTGGTTAGTTAATAATCTTGAAAAATCTTGATTTATAATCAAAGGAAAATGAATTAATAGAAGAGTTTACACCCCAATCCAAATATAGTCCACTTCATACATTCATCGTTGATTTCAAACCAAATATATCACACTTCATCCCAGATCTCAATCCAAATATAGTCCGCCTCATCCATTCATCGTAGATCTGAATCCAAATATAGTCCGCCTCATCCATTCATCGTAGATCTGAATCCAAATATAGTCCGCCTCATCCATTCATCGTAGATCTGAATCCAAATATAGTCCACTTCATCCATTCATCGTAGATCTGAATCCAAATATAGTCCACTTCATCCATTCATCGTAGATCTGAATCCAAATATAGTCCACTTCATCCATTTATCGTAGATCTGAATCCAAATATAGTCCGCCTCATCCATTCATCGTAGATCTGAATCCAAATATAGTCCGCCTCATCCATTCATCGTAGATCTGAATCCAAATATAGTCCACTTCATCCATTCATCGTAGATCTGAATCCAAATATAGTCCACTTCATCCATTCATCGTAGATCTTAGCTCTTTAAATTATAAATGTTTTATTCCTTTGTCTCCTGTTAACACTGTCTCCCTTGTAGAAGAGAGAAGGTCAAGGTCGAGGTCAGACTCCAGCTCCTCAGGAAGTGACATGGACGACAGTGAGGCTGAGGCCAAGGAGGATCAAGCAGTCAACCAGGCAGCTGACCTAGAGGAGGCTCCTCCCCAGGCTGAACAGGCAAAAGACACCCCCACCACCATAGCACCTGATCCAGACCAACCACCCACAGAGGATCCCACCACAGCCACAGAGAGCAGCTCTCCTACCCCACCCCAGACCACCTCGACTGGGGAGGAAGACACAGGGACCTTGGGGTACAGCCCTGGGGACAGCACAGCGAGACCCACAGAGCTTGAGGTGTCAGACACAAGTGGGCTGTCGGAGGAGGGGAAAGGGGATGATGATGGGAGTGCTGAGGCTAAGGAGGAAGACGACAAGGAGAGTGGGGCTAAGGCGGAGGGTGAGTCGACACAGGAGGAGGAGCCTGAGAGGGGTAAGTATGTACCGTCACATCCAGACTCGCCTGAGTGAGAGCTGTACCCCTCCCCTCCCCTCCCCGGGGGCCTTTTCCATAATCAGAGCTGTTAGTTTTTCTATATAATATATTAGTTGAGTTTGATATATTTCCATGTATACAGGCCTTTACATAAGAATCCATCGATTTTAATTCTGAGTATTGTGAGATAACAGGTCAGTTCGGATGGTGGAAAAGGTGATTCTGTGTGTTGCTTGGGAGAAACCATTTCCTGCTGCATTTTGGACCTGCCTGTCCTTTTCTCATTCGCCTTCACGCCATTGTAATTGTGATGTAAATAAGATGGCTGTTGGAGCTAAGTGGTAACATGCTTTTTTTGGTCTCATCTGTGTTTGTATTCAAGTGCGTGCCAGTGTTTTTGGACTTTAATTTGATAAACATTGTAATGTACAGATGTAGGATTTTAATTTGAGCCAGTTTGCTACAGCAGGAAAATAATCCTTAAACAACAGGAAATGTGAATTATTATGTGGATTATAATTCAAGGACCTTTTTGTCGTCTAAAATTTCAAAATGGAAATGACGAACTTCAGGAGGCTTTTTAAACCTCAAATACACTACAAGTTTTACATTTCCTGGATTGCAGGAAAGTTCTCCTGCAACAGCGTGATCAAATTAAGATCCTAGATCTGTAGAATGCCTCTGAGGAATTTGTATTACTTCACCGTAGTTATTCCTCAGAATTGGTAGAACAGATTGTTCATTCTTAATGAACAACTTTGTACTGTATACCTGACAAATTATGTCTGGAAATACTGAGCTGAGGATTGTGAATGTCTGTTTTGGGTTTGCTCTCCTGCGTTCTTTGTTAAGTTGATGTAATTTTGGCCAACACAAAATATATATTTTTTATTTGTTTGGGCCCATGAACTTTATCTCTGTATTGCTTTTTGCTTGTTTATTTAGCAGGTTAGCGTTTTTTGTCATGAATCTTGTTCTGGGGGCAGCTCTGTAGAGTGGTCACTAGCTGGCACGGCCACAAACTCATAAAATCAGATTTTAAACATAACCATAACCATGACATTAACCACACTGCTAACCTTAATGCCTAAAAACCTAACCTTAAATTAAGACCAAAAAGCAAATGTTTTTTTCATGAATTTGTACAATATAGCTGGTTTTTACTTTGCAGCTGGCCTATCTAGCAGAAATTGGTCAGTTCTGCCTCCAGGGCCAGATTCATGACAATACATGTCAACCTGCATTTATTTCATGCATGCTGAACATCTGAATGTGATATACATTATACTATTCTCCTTCAATTGGCTAATGTAAATATTAAAATGAGTCTCTCTCTGAAATGAAGTTTCATTTTACTTTGTTCTGTCTAATGTCCAATCATTGCTTTCAGTTTATTTTGTTTTAATGGCTCCTCATGCTGTTCTTTTTGTATATGATTATACTGCTTGTGTTTGTTGACATGTAAAGGTCATTCATTGCATGCTTCACATCTGTCTCCTTCCCACGCCAAACCCAAGCCAAGTCTGTGCAGGAGAAACTTGCAGATGCCATTTTGAAGGAGGCTCAGAGTCACTCAGAGCCAGAGCTGAGTGACACCAGCACTGAGACGGAGGAAGACCCCACTGAGAAAAACCAACAACCGGACACCATTGGTAAGAGCTCCAGTTATTTGTCCTTAATTAACACATGTGCAGTATATTTAGTGTGTGAGAAAACGTCATTAGTCAGTCACCTACCGCCTATTTTTTTCCTGCAGGTACGGAACCAGAGCAAGCCGGGGCTTTTACTCTGGAGCGTCAGATCAGTACAGAGGAAGTGAAGTGTGAGGAAAGTTCACTCAGTGCACAGGAAATTACCTCACAGAGTGCTGTCGAGGGAAAAGAAGTCGGGACTGAGCTGAAGGAAGAGGAGGAAGATGGTGCACCGGAGTCTGAACAGATAACTGAAGAAACCAGTGGTGTGACAGAGGCGAAAGAGGAGGATCCAAAAGCCAGTCCGGAGACGGATGATCAAGAGGAGGCGGACAGCAAAGTAGAAACAAAGGGGAAAGAAGAGGGTGAAGAAACTAAGGGCAACCAGGAAGAAGATGAGGCTGTGGATCTTCAGGCGGGCAAGCCAGCTAAAGCAAGTGATTCTGTAACTAGTAAAGAGCAGCAGGAAGAGAAAAACACAGCAGATCCTGACATACCACCTAGTGAGTCAGAGGAGATGAAAAGCACCAAAGATGAGTCATCTGCACCAGAAGAACCAGGGAGCAAGACTGAGATAGAAACAGCTGTGACGGATGAGGCAGGGACTGAGGTGGCAGAGAGTGAAGCAGTAGAGATGAAAGCAAAGCCCATTGCGGATTCAGAGTCCCATAGCCATAAAGAGATGCCTATAACTGACAAGGACAGGCAGGGAGATGGGGAGGAGGACACGGTTGGAGGCACAGAGACAGAAGTCACAGCAGATAATTCAAGCAGCGTGTCAGAGAAAAGTGGAGATACTACTGTCTGTGCTGAAAAGACAGCAGAGGGAGCTGAGAAGAGTGAGGATGCACCTGGAGAAACCGGAGCCAAACTTGAGAGTGACACAGGGGAGGCTATGAAGGAAGACAGACTAGAAAAAGAAGCTGGTCCGGATGAAGTTGGAGGAGAAACTACTACAGAGGATAAGGCAAGTGATAAGGTAGAAAATGACTTTGCCCAAATTGAAGAAGGGAAAGTAAAGGACGGTGAAAAGACTGGAAATGATAAGAAAGAAGAAAAGCAAGAGACTGAGGAAGTAAATACTGGAGAAGCTAAGAGAGATGAAGAGAAAGTTAGTGAGGGGAAGGTAGACAGAAGTGAGAAAGATGGGGAGGATAACGCAGAAGAGGGGACGCAGGGTGGGGAAAATGCTGAGGGGAATAAGGCAGAGGAGGGAGAAACAGATGACAGCAAAAAGGCAGCAGAAGTAGAAGATAAGGTGGAGTGTGAAGAGAAGGTTGGACAGGCAGAAAAGGAAGACGATGATGGAGAGGAAATTGTAAAAGAAGAGAGCAAGCTAGAACGTGGGGAAATGGTTGAAGAAAATAAAGCAGCAAATGTATCTGAGCATGAAACAGGAGAGAAAGAGGGAGAGGAAGTAGTTGAGGAAAATGTTGTGGATGCAGAGGAAGCCAGTGAACTTAAAGCGGAGGAAGGAGAAAACATGACAACAACTGAGGTCAAAGTTGAAGAGACTGAGATCAAAGACAATGTTCAAGAATCTGTATGTGATGCGGACGAGAATGATGATTTTGATGTAGAGAGTGGCTCAGCTCCAATTGTTGGAGATAGCACTGCGGCCAGAGAAGAGACCCTAGTCAGCAGGAAAGAAACAGAGAAAAAGGACAGTGAGGTAGATTCTGAAAATGGAGAGACAGCTGCAGCCTCTGAAGTTCAGAGTGACACCGCAAGAGAGGAGACAGAGTCCACAAACCAAGATACCCAAGGCAAAAACAAGGTAGATGAAAAGGACAAGGGGGCAGAAACAAAGACAGATGACCTAAACAAGGTAGAGACAGAGGAAGATCCTAAAGACCAGGAAGAGGCAAATGACAAATGTGAAAATACCAAAGTAGATCAGGATGCAGACACAGAAGACAAAGAATCTAAGGCTGAGGAATCTAACAGAGATAGCCATGCTGGTTCACACGTAGGGGACCCAGAGCCAGTTAACACTGGGGCTGAATCCAAAGAAGAGGCTATGTCAGAGAATGCTAATAAGGAGACTAAGAATGTCAAGGAGATAGAGGCGTCTGTAGAGTCTCAAGAGCAGTCTGAACTAAAAACTCAGTCAAAGGACCGAATTGTAGATGCTACACTTGAGAGTGCAGATAAGAACCCAGATACAAGCACAGATCACTTGGATGATGGCAAAGAGAAAGTTAGTGATGGTACTACAGAGGTGATTGTTGTTTCTGAAGAGACACAAGCTCCAGCTTCAGAACCCAGAGCTATGGAGCTAGAAGATACTACAGAGACTGAATCAGATCTGAAGGAAAAAGAACGTAAAACGGAAGACGAATCCACAGAAGGGGCAAGCAAGCCATCTGAAGAAGGAGCCAGCGTTGTCCTCAAACCTCAGTCAGAAACACAACAAAAAGAAAGCACTGCATCAGGTAAAGACGCTAATGTACTTGAGGAAAGTGTTAAAGCTGAGGACCATGCTGCAACTCCAGAGACCTTGGAGAAAGGAGACAATAGGGATCTTGTAACTAACTGGGTGAATGTACATCAATCCTCAAAGTTCTTTGAGACATTCATAGAGCCCCTAGATGACTTTACTTCTGACAATGTCATCAGTGAGTCTAATTCGGATGCCAGGGCTATAGCGCCAACACACGTGACCAAAATTTCCAGACCAGAGAGACCTACTAAAACGGCAAAGACACCAGACCCGAAACCTGACGATCATGATACCAATGCCTCGGAGAGGAGCGCAGCTGTTGGAGGCGGAGCTGGCACCATTGTTGAGAGTATAGTTACGGAACTTAAAGAGGCAGCCCCATCCACAAAGGATGACAATGAGTCAAACAGTAATAACAAGGTGGAAGTGATCCAGTCAGATCTCAGTAGTACTCACTCAAGAGACGACGACGCCAGTGAAACTGGGCTAACGAAATACTCTCTCGAGGTGGAAGAGGGAACAGAAGTCACTCTCTTCACACTCTCTGCTGAACTTGAAGACAGCAGTAGAGAAGACACAGCTGGGCCACGGGAGGAGGGTCAGGGTTATTCAGAGGAGCTCAAACGAACAACAGGGATGTCTGAGGATGACAAGGACAAAGATATGACAATGCAGGGAGAAACTGATCTGACAGAAATGTCCAAAACTGATGTTGAAAGGATACAGGGCTCTAACCATTCAGCTGCCAGTGGCAGGCCTGAAAAGATCATTGAGGATCCAGCAGAGACTGAAGAAACCAAAGACAATTCTGGGTTGGACGAGCAACAAACATTGCAAGAGATAACCGTCCTGACAACGCTTTCCAAAAATGGAGATGAAACACAGGAGCAGTCTGAGAGTCCAGAGAATCACTCTGAATCTGGCACAACGTCAAGAGAACCAGAAGACACCAAAGATACAAAGGAACCCAAAGAGCAAGAGGCTGCAGAGGTTACAGAAATAACAGAGCTAAGAGCCATTTCTAAATCTGAGAATGAGAGCCAGGAATACTCCCAAAGTGTACAGCTCCGTTCTAAACAACTGGATGGAAGCAGGAGGGGAGACAAAGAAGATCTACAGCTGATTGACCAGCTGAGCACCTGCTCAGTGGAAGACTCTTCGCTGTTTGGCCACACCTCATACCCTCTGTTGACAACTGCACCAACTGACAGTAACTATTAGAAAGCAACAGGCTGGCACAAGGGTAAGCTGCACGATTATTCCATTTCTATATATCTGAGATTTGTTGATATCTGAACAAGAAAGTAAAATAACACATAGGCCTTTTATTTGGAATGACGTTTGCTCTATCTATATTACAAAGCACATGAGACAATCAGATGACTGCAGGCTGACCAGGAAGGATATTCTTCGACATCACATTCTTTCCGGAGTTGCGTTATTCTTGAGAGGGACTTGCTGTAATGGTTCTCATGAGAGGACACTGCAGGAACAGTCGCTCCACAATTGTGAATACATGTTTGAGTTTACTAAGAGCTTTAATGATTTCCCCCCTTTTTTTTTACCAACAAAAAAAGTCTGGGTCATGAAAATGTGTCTTTATAAAAGGTTTTGATAGTAGCATAGATGTTTACAACCATCCCTTTTTGGGGACAAACAGTGAGGCCTTGTCTGCTGGAGGTATCAAGCACAGGTGCTGTCACCAGCCCCCTGTAAACAGATACCCCTCAATTCACGCTGCACAAATAAATAAATCATTCATAGTCGTTAAGCCTTGTGGAGGCCAGCTTGCCCCAAAGCACCTTAACACACTTCGCAAGGCATGGTTGTGTGATGATTGGTTTGGAGAGAAAATAAAATACCACTGACTTAAAGCACTACAACACTTTCGCGTTGATGACAAAGACCTGATTGGATTATAGTTTGGCACGGGCGAGGAAATACAGTTGGCTCTTTATACTGGATGTATAACCTTAATTACACAGATAATGTTCATTGTTTATACACAGAAAGAAGATGTATGAGATAGATTTCCATATTTTACATGGTGATAACTCTCCAGAGATTTGTTTCACTTTATCTGTAACGTATACATGATCTGTTGTCACAAATTGTATCCCTGCATTTCCATTCAACTTTCTAAGTGATTACAATGTATTCCTTTCGAGAATTTTCTAATCCAATTTAATGGACATGCATTGAAATCAAATTCACCCAGTTCATTTGAAAATATTGTATGTCATACATAAAACATACAATGAATGCCTGCTGTACACAACTACACAAACAGTAATAATAAAGACTTGCCTAGTTAAATAAAGGTTAAATAAAAGGTCAAAGGTCAAACATACAGTAATAATAGTTGGAGAAATTGTGAAATGTCCTATGTAGGAAACAGTTTGTGTCAAAATGTGTTGCTGCTAACACATCTAATACCTGTATCATTCTTGGTTCAATTATTTCTTCGGTTGGGGCGGCAGGGTAGCCTAGTGGTTAGAGCGGTGGACTAGTAACTGGAAGGTTGGAAGTTCAAATCCCTGAGCTGACAAGGTACAAATATGTTGTTCTGCCCCTGAACAGGCAGTTAACCCACTGTTCCTAGGCTGTCATCTTCAGTTGCCATTCATTATGAATCCTGTATTTAATAATAAGGTGTTTATTGTCACAAACAGCGAATGTGTGCAGTGAAATGTTGTGTTTTACAGGGTCAGCCATAGTAGTACGGCGCCCCTGGAGCAAATTAGGGTTAAGTGACATTGCTCAAGGGCACGTCGACTGATTTTTCACCTTGTCGGCTCGGGTATTCAAACCAGCGACCTTGCAGTTACTGACCCAACGCTATAACCACTAGGCTACCTGTCGCCTAGTTTGGCATAGTTTGGTTAGGATTCTTCCTGTTTACGTATAAATTGTTTACGTATATATCATATCAATGTCAAATCATCTAGAATGAAACTCAATGTGATTTCTCTATTTTATTGAAAAATAAAAGCACAAATTGACTGAGCATTCTGAGGCTGAAATATGGTTTTACGGAATGCAATACTATTTTCAAAACCCCCCAAAATGGCCAAATTATTTACAAGACATAAACACCAACAAAAATCGAATCAAACAGTTCAACACCATGAACAGAGAGAACGGAGTAGATAGCTTTAGGAATACAGATAACGATGTAGCTTATTCTTCTTTCACCCAAAGTGAACGCTCAAGACTAGATAAACCGATATGTCTATGTGATAAACGTATAAAAAAGGTTATGGCCTTATGAATGTTCATTCCTATGCCTCTAACCATTTCCGTCAGTGGGTGGAAACGGCATATTCCTCCTCAGTTCATCCAGAGATGGACCTTGGGAATCATGTCATCCTCGTTATAAGGTTGTAATGTACTTCCCACTCTAGAATGCCCTTCTAGCCAGTCAGAAACGAGTATTGAACAATGCCATGGCTTAAAGAATAAATAACCCCCACTTACACCACTTACTTTAAAGCTGAGTTGCGCTAAAGGTGTTTGCCTTGGCGCATTTGTTATTGTCTCTGTTTTGTTTATCAAACGGAGGAAGTGTGTATCCAGTGCTGTGGCACTCTGCTGTTCTATCCTGTGTGCAAGAGTGTCAGAGGAAAAGAAAACAGCGGTGGTTGTCTGAAGTCACGTTTTTGTTGTTGTAATATCGCAAACGGACGTGGCAGTGTCACCGCAACGAATACCAACTTTAAAGGAACTTAAAACGACAATCTGCACCATAGGGTTGGGGTAACAGAGGGCACATCGAGGGAACAGAGGGCACATATATAACATACTAATCAGGGGAAATGAGAACCAGGTGTGTGTGTCATCAGACAAGAGGGGGGGGGGGGGGGGGGGGGGGGGGGGGGGGGGGGGGGGGATTCCGTGACAAACATGACACCCCAGGACCTAATAACCATGCTCTCTCACTTTCACGTTGAGTAAAAATACAATTTATTTATGACACTTTTGATCTACTGCCAGGACATTTCTAACGGACAGACAGACACTTCAGCAGTAGAGCACATATACACACATTCAACTCCAGTTACTGTGTTCCTGGAGACCGTTGCCAGGCTCACTGCTCTCTATTCCCTTCTCTCTGCACACACACACACACACACACAGGGCTGGCCACCAGTGGAGTCCTTAGTCCTTAGTCAGAATATCATTCATGTTTAATTGCATTTGCTTGCCTTTGTTTTCCCTGACCCGTATCCGGGCAACTCCACCTCTAACCGTTGCAGTAAAGTGTCTCTAGTGTTGTACCCTGCTCAAAACAATGGGTCAAGGCGAGTACTGTATCTGCCACAAAGCTCAATTTTATCATTACAGGCCCAGACATGACATTCGTGGAATTCCTACTAGTACTGGATTTTACACTCAACTTGGTTATGCCTAGCAATCTAGTTTGTGCACTTAGAGAAAGGAAACGCAAGCCAACATGCCCAGATAGAGAAGAGATAAATGTTTTAACTCCCTAAGTAAAACTTTAATTTAACCCACTCTTACTGTAACCCCACTGCATGTTTAGGAGATGATGATATCCTTGTCTGGTCCCAGATAACTTTGTGCTGTGTAGTCAACACCTATGATCATTATCAATGCCAGGCAATGACAGATCTAGGATCAAAATAGTGATGCCGTACCTCAGAGTCCAGACGGCGTGGGCATTGAGTGCATACTCCAGCTCGAAGCAGGAGCAGAGGGCAGCCACGTGACTCCGACCAGGACAGCCCCTCGCCAGGCAGTCAGAGGAGCCCGAGGGTGACAGGGACCTGCTGTTGTTACGGGAGGCCAGTCATTTGGATCGACCCATGCATGAATCTGCTTCAAAAGCTCTCTTTAGATCTCCTACTTCGCTGTAAGATAACTAACACAGACCAGAGGAGAGGCACTCAATAATACATTGCATTCACAGTGGCCATGGTCTGTATGCCGTTTTCATTGAGCAAACCCAAGAGGGTATCCAAATTGTGCTTCTCGGGAGTGTCTATTATCAAAAGGCACAATATTCATCAGCCTTCTCAACAATTAAAAGGCTTTAATCGATGTATATTGCTAATAATCATCTTAATCAACGTTCATTCACATGTTTCTACACTTTAAACATGAAAGTCAAAGATGAACAACCGTGGAAACCTAGAAATGGTTGGACCATGTATACATGGCGACCAAAAAAGAATTAGAAGCATGTTGATTCTGCCCCCAACTGGACCTTAAATTAAAGCACATGACCTTTGGCACAGTTTCGGGATGGGTAGGCTGGGACACTCAGGCCCTAACAAGAGAAGGTAACTACGGGTGAGATCGTGAGAGCAGAGCTGCTGATAACAGCACCACAGCACAACATTTAAGTCCAGAGAGATGGTTGTCTGGCAACCCAGCCCTGCAAACAGAAGAACTAGGACCCTGGAGCACCATGGGAGATAAGAGATGAATGCCGCAACCTGCCCGCAACAGGTAATGAGGGAATAATAAGCTATGCCACATCTAGTGGGTTTGTCACAGCCTGACTCTATGGGATGGCCATGCGGTTCATGAGTACCTGTAGATTGTGTGGCTGTGTGGATTCATGCAACAACACAGCACCTGGGGAATACAGTTCCATTAATTATAGGTTTGATGATACATTCTAAACCCCTCTGCTAGCATCTGACATCAGCATTGACCTTAGCATTGACTCTGGTGGAAACAGCTCTACAGGTACATTAACCTTAGCTCACATGAACTTTACACTCTACTTTGCATGAATTTAGCATACTTAGAACATTAACTTTTTGCCGTTACCTCCCTTATCTCACCTCATTTGCTCACATTGTATATAGACTTGTTTCTACTGTATTATTGACTGTATGTTTGTTTTACTCCATGTGTAACTCTGTGTATGTGTCGAACTGCTTTGCTTTATCTTGGCCAGGTCGCAATTGTAAATGAGAACTTGTTCTCAGCTTGCCTACCTGGTTAAATAAAGGTAAAATAATAAATAAAAAAAAATCAGTTCTCACATATAGTTGCAGGTATCCTAGTGGTTAGAGCATTGGGCCAGTAACCGAAAGATCTCATGGTTCAAATACCAAAGCCGACAAGGGGAAAAATCTGCCCTTGAGCAAGGCTCTTAAGCCTAATTTGCTCCAGGTGTTCTGTACTACTATGGCTGACCCTGTAAAACAACACAGTTCACAGCACCTATACAAATATTTTTTCAGTTAATCTGAATTTAGCATAATTCGCACTAAGCTCATATGAACATAGCATACTTAGCACATTAACTAAGCTCACATGAATTTGTGTCATTTCACACTCTCTGAAATCAAGGGGCTATATATTGTAAGAGGACACTGACCTCTGGACAGTCGTTTCAGCCCCTCATTAGCATGGCAGAGATGGGTTTGTGGATCGAGTAGCCAATAGGAGGCCGGATGTGGTGGTAGGCCATGTCTGCAGCTGTGATGAGGATAGGAAAAATCACATTCTAAATACATTCCAACATAAAAAAACCAGCAAAAAAAGAAACGTCCCTTTTTCAGGACCCTGTCATTCAAAGAGAATTCCTAAAAATCCAAATAACTTCACAGATCTTCATTGTAAAGGGTTTAAACACTGTTTCCCATGCTTGTTCAATGAACCGTAAAAACAATTAATGAGCATGCACCTGTAGAACGGTCATTAAGACACTAACAGCTTACAGACGGTAGGCAATTAAACTCACAGTTATGAAAACTTAGGACACTAAAGAGGCCTTTTTACTGACTCTGAAAAACACCAAAAGAAAGATGCCCAGGGTCCCTGCTCATCTGTGTGAACGTGCCTTAGGCATGCTGCAAGGAGGCATGAGCACTGCAGATGTGGCCAGGGCAATAAATTGCAATGTCGCTACTGTGAGACGCCTAAGATAGCACTACAGGGAGACAGGACAGACAGTTGATCGTCCTCGCAGTGGCAGTCCATGTGTAACAACACCTGCACAGGATCGGTACATCCGAACATCACACCTGCAGGACAGGTACAGGATGGCAACAACAACTGCCAGAGTTACACCAGGAACGCACAAGCCCTCCACCAGTGCTCAGACTGTCCGCAATAGGCTGAGAGAGGCTGGGCTGAGGGCTTGTAGGCTTGTTGTAGGCAGGTCCTCACCAGACATCACCTGCAACAACGTTGCCTATGGGCACAAATCCACCGTCGCTGGACCAGACAGGACTGGCAAGAAGTGCTCTTCACTGACGAGTCTTGGTTATGTCTCACCAGGGGTGATGGTCGGATTCGCGTTTATTGTCGAAGCAATGAGCGTTACACCGAGGCCTGTACTCTGGAGCGGGATCGATTTGGAGGTGGAGGGTCCATTATGGTCTGGGGTGGTGTGTCACAGCATCATCGGACTGAGCTTGTTGTCATTGCAGGCTATCTCAACGCTGTGCGCTACAGGGAAGACATCCTCCTCCCTCGTGGTACCCTTCCTGCAGGCTCATCCTGACATGACCCCCCAGCATGATAATGCCCCCAGCCATACTGCTCGTTCTGTGTGTGATTTCCTGCAAGACAGGAATGTCAGTGTTCTGCCATGGCCAGCGAAGCACGTCTGAGACCTGTTGGATCGGAGGGTGAGGGCTAGGGCCATTCCCTCCAGAAATGTCCGGGAACTTGCAGGTGCCTTGGTGGAAGAGTGTGGTAACATCTCACAGCAAGAACTGGCAAATCTGGTGCAGTACATGAGGAGGAGATGCACTGCAGTACTTAATGCAGCTGGTGGCCACACCAGATACTGACTGTTACTTTTGTTATTGACCCCCCCTTTGTTCAGGGACACATTATTCCATTTCTGTTAGTCACATGTCTGTGGAACTTGTTCAGTTTCTGTCTCAGTTGTTGAATCTTGTTATGTTCATACAAATACTTACACATGTTAAGTTTGCTGAAAATATATGCAGTTGACAGTGAGAGGACGTTTCTTTTTTTGCTGAGTTTACATAACATGTTTGGAACAATTCAATACTTACTCATATTGCTTCACGTTCTCCCAATACAGTTTCAGATTGGTGTGTTTGTATTCATGCAGGGATTACCAGGTTTCAGGTGGGAAAAGGGAATCTCTCCAGTGAGCAGCTCCCACAGACACAGGGCAAAGCTGAACATGTCTGCGTTGACAGTGTAGTGGGTACACTGAGTGAATGTCTCTGGGGCCATCCAGCGCAGGTTCAATTACCAGCACAAACACTCTGGCTACCGAGGACAAATTGTTCTTCAGCGAAGGCTTCACCCCAGGGAGCATAACACACACACACACACAGCATCTGAGCTGAAAACCACAGAACTAGCACTATCCCCAATGGTGATAGACCCATTCTGCCTGAGTGCAGTTTCCTCCAGGTCCTAATTCACATTATGAAGTAATTTATAGTATGGTGAATAATGAAGTTGGACTAACCCCGGGCTGCTTGGTCATATTGTCCACAACCTCAGGTGACAGGAACTTGGATTCTGATGAGAGAACAAAAGGGTTCATGATCTTGATAATGACGTTAGTGATGTCAATGACTAATTAACTACAGGAAATAGCTATGTTATGGTAATCTGTCTTCATTTTACTGTAAAGGTTTGTTGTAACTGCTTACATCCAAAGTTGGCCACCACGTCATGTCCATCCTCATCGAGTAGAATATGACTAGAAATGGCAAATACTGTATCATCATAAGTAGAATAACTCACAACATTTCATTTCATAGTCACAATTCAACCTTACTACCAATGCTACTAAATGTGACACACACACACACACACCCCACACACAGACAGTGACCCCCACCTTCCACATTGACTTGTTGTGGTCCCTGTGGATGATGGGCTAGGGTGAGGTTGTGCAGGTACTCCATGCCCTTGGCCGAGTCAATGGCGATGATGAGCTTGGTCGATGATCCTGTCCATTGACACATCATTGCACATTATTAGAGGAGCAACAGCAACACTTAGCAACACAGATCGATGCTCCCTGGCCCTGCCAATCAACTGATACCACTTTACACAGCAGTAGATCAATGAGCTAGCTCAGAGACTGTTAGACTTAATCTAGACGCAGAGTAACACTTAGTATAGATCAATGATGGGAAAGACTGACGTAGAGACAGTACCAAGAAATGATACTTGAAACAGTTTCTTTGGAGGCAGACAGTATTCATTGTGGATTTATAATGCATAGCCTACCTTTATCATGATACACAGGTTTCCAGCCAGGCACTATGAAGTACTTTGTTCTTCATTGCTAGCCCCATTTGTGGTACAGGTATCCCTTATTTGTGGTACAGGTATCCCTTACAGGTATCCCCCCCCCTTCGTGCACCAAGATGCGATTGGATGTGTGGTAAATTTACTGCTGAAGAAAAAGCCTCTTTTTAATAAAGCCATAATAATCATTGCCATGTGGCATAGGCTACAGATGAGCAGAGGCGTTTTAGGATTTCCACAAGTCTTTTATTGTTGTTGCAGGGCCCGAAAGAAATCGGCCTTTTAAAAACACATTTCATGCAATTCTTCCCCCTTTTCCATAACAGAAGACAGTAGCTGAATCTTGTTTAATACCCTAACAAATGACCGAAATGACTGGCTACTCTGATACTGACAAACCGAGATCAATCTGGTCTTGAATTCAAACAAACAATAGCCCAGGCCAATGAAGCGACACACAGATTGTGCAATATTAAGAGGCAATATATGTTTTGTATATATACAGTACCAGTCAAAAAGTTTAGACACACCTACTCATTCAAGGGTTTTTAAATTATTTTTTACAAATTTCTACATTGTAGAATAGTAGTGAAGACATCAAAACTATGAAATAACACATATAGAATCATGTAGTAACTAAAAAGGTAGCCACCCTTTGCCTTGATGACAGCTTTGCACACTCTTGGCATTCTCTCAACCAGCTTCTCCTAGAATGCTTTATAAACAGTCTTGAAGGAGTTCCCACATATGCTGAGCACTTGTTGGCTGCTTTTCCTTCACTCTGCGGTCCAATAATCCCAAACCATCTCAATTGGGTTGAGGTCGGGTGATTGTGGAGGCCAGGTCATCTGATGCAGTACTCCATCACTCTCCTTCTTGGTCAAATAGCCCTTACACAGCCTGGAGGTGTGTTGGGTCATTGTCCTGTAGAAAAACAAATGATAGTCCCACTAAGCGCAAACCAGATGGGATGGCGTATCCCTACAGAATTCTGTGGTAGCCATACTGGTTAAGTGTGCCTTGAATTCTAAATAAATCACAGACAGTGTCACCAGCAAAGCACCCCCACACCATCACACCTACTCCTCCATGCCTCATTATCTGTTCACCTACTCTGAGTCTCACAAACCAAAAATCGTAAATTTGGACTCATCAGACCAAAGGACAGATTTCCACCAGTCTAATGTCCATTGCAATTTTTTCCTGGCCCAAGCAAGTCTCTTCTTATTATTGGTGTCCATTAATAGTGGTTTCTTTGCAGAATTTCAACCATGAAGGCCTGATTCACACAGTCTCCGCTGAACAGTTGATGTTGAGATGTGTCTGTTACTTGAACTCTGTGAAGTATTTATTTGGGCTGCAAATTCTGAGGCTGGTAACTCTAATGTACGTCCTCTGCCGTGCGCAAGTGCCGTGCGAGAGTGGGCATTCAGCCAGGGCATGTTGTGCCAGCTCAGCGTGTTTGGTCTCCGGTACGCCGTTTCGGCCCACAGTATCCTGCGCCGGCGCTGCATGCTGTGTCTCCGGGGCGCTGGGAGGGTGCAGTTCGCCCTGTGCCTGCGCTCCGGCCGTGCCAGGCGAATGTGGGCATTGAGCCTAAGGGAGAGGTACGAGTGGTATGCACCAGATCTCCAGTGCTCACCCACAGCTCGGTTCAACCTGTGCCTGCACTCTGGAGGGTCCGGGCTAAAGTGGTCATCCAGCCTGGAGGAGTGGTGCCAAAGCTGCCTACCAGAGCTCCAGTGCTCCCCCACAGCCCGGTCCATCCGGTGCCTCCTCCACTCACCAGGCCTCCTGTAGGTCTCCACAGCCTGGTGGGTCCTGTGGCAGCCCCACGCACCAGGCTGTCTCTCCGTCTCCTCCCTCCAGGTTCTTCCGCCTGTCCGGCGCTTCCGGAGTCTCCCTCCTGGCCGGAGCTGCCAGAGCCGCCCTCCTGTCCGGAGCTGCCAGAGCCGCCCTCCAGTCCAAGCTGTCAGAGGGGCCCTCCTGTCCGGAGCTGCCAGAGCCGCCCGTCATTCAGGAGCTGCCAGAACCGCCCGTCAGTCAGGAGCTGCCAGAGCCGCCCCTCAGTCAGGAGCTGCCAGAGCCGGCCGTCAGTCAGGAGCTGCCAGAGCCGCCCGTCAGTCAGGAGCTGCCAGAGCCGGCCGTCAGTCAGGAGCTGCCAGAGCCGTCCGTCAGTCAGGAGCTGCCAGAGTCGCCCTTCACTCCGGAGCTGCCAGAGTCTCCTGCCTGTCCGGCGCTGCCAGAGTCTCCCGTCTATTCGGGGCCCGCTGTAAGGGTCCCCAGTCCGGGGTCGGCGGGGAGGGTCGCCGCTCCAAAGGCGCCGCCAAAGTGGGCCAAGACTAAGGTGGAGTGGGGTCCACGTCCCACGCCAGAGCCGCCACCACGGACAGATGCCCACCCAGACCCTCCCCTATGGGTTTAGGTTTTGCGGCCAGAGTCCGCACATTCGGGAGAGGGTACTGTCACGTCCTGACCTTAGTTACTTTTTTATGTCTCTATTTTAGTTTGGTCAGGGCGTGAGTTGGGGTGGGCATTTTATGTTTTGTTCTGTGTGTTAGATTTCTATGTGTTTGGCCTGGTATGGTTCCCAATCAGAGGCAGCTGTCAATCGTTGTCTCGGATTGAGAACCATACTTAGGCAGCCTGTTTTCCCACTATGGGTTGTGGGTAGTTGTTTTCTGTTTTGTGTGTATTGCACCTTGCAGAACTGTTCGTTTGTCGTGTTGTTGTTTTTTTATTCAAATATTCGTATTTATTAAAAGTATTATGAATACTTACCACGCTGCATCTTGGTCCTCTTCTCCTTCTCCCGATGACAATCGTTACACTGTGCTCCACCAGCAGACGCAGGGTGGCCAGTCACAGCTCAAGGGAGCTTCCGTTACTGTGCAGGTAGTGATGACTCATCACACACAGCGTGTGGCGGCTGCTGTAGTGGCTGTCTGTGATGTTGTTCACAATGTCCTTCCCCAGCTGGAAGTCCCTGCTGAAGTCCCTGGAAGTCCCTGCTGTGCAGTTAGAGACACAGATAAATCCCAAGTCCAGGGAACAATGGGCCACAGAGTACCTGGGATGTTCTGGGCACCATCTTCAGTTTTGAAGAGAATATACAGTTGAAGTCGGAAGTTTACATATACTTTAGCCAAATATATTTAAACTCAGTTTTTTTTTACAATTCCTGACATTTAATCCTAGTAAAAATGCCCTGTCTTAGGTCAGTTAGGATCACCACTTTATTTAAGAATGTGAAATGTCAGAATAATAGTAGAGAGAATGATTTATTTCAGCTTTTTTTTATTTTATCACATTCCCAGTGGGTCAGAAGTTTACATACACTCAATTAGTATTGGTAGCATTGCCTTTAAATTGTTTAACTTGGGTCAAACGTTTCTGGTAGCCTTCCACAAGCTTCCCACAATAAGTTGGGTGAATTTTGGCCCATTCTTCCTGACAGAGCTGGTGTAACTGAGTCAGGTTTGTAGGCCTCCTTGCTCACACACGCTTTTTCAGTTCTGCCTACAAATTTTCTATTTTCTATCAGGGCTTTGTGATGGCCACTCCAATACCTTGACTTTGTTGTCCTTTTTGCCACAACTTTGGAAGTATGCTTGGGGTCATTGTCCATTTGGAAGACCCATTTGCAACCAAGCATTAACTTAACTTAACTGATGTCTTGAGATGTTGCTTCAATATATCCACATGATTTTCCTGCCTCATGATGCCATCTATTTTGTGAAGTGCACCAGTCCCTCCTGCAGCAAAGCACTCCCACAACATGATGCTGCCACCCCTGTGCTTCACGGTTGGTTTGGTGTTCTTCGGCTTGCAAGCCTCCCCCTTTTGCCTCCTAACATAACAATGGTCATTATGGCCAAACAGTTCTATTTTTGTTTCATCAGACCAGAGGACATTTATAAAAAAAAGTACGATCTTTGTCCCCATGTGCAGTTGTAAACCGTAGTCTGGCTTTTTTATGGCAGTTTTTTTTATGGCAGTTTTGGAGCAGTGGCTTCTTCCTTGCTGAGCGGCCTTTCAGGTTATGTCGATATAGGACTCATTTTACTGTGGATATAGATACTTTTGTATCCATTTCCTTCAGCATCTTCACAAGGTCCTTTGCTGTTGTCCTGGGATTGATTTGCACTTTTCGCACCAAAATACGTTAATCTCTAGGAGACAGAACGCGTCTCCTTCCTGAGCGGTGTGATGGCTGCATGGTCCCATGGTGTTTATACTTGCATACTATTGTTTGTACAGATGAACGTGGTACCTTCAGGCATTTGGAAAAAGCTCCCATGGATGAACCAAACTTGTGGAGGTCTACAATTATTTTTCTGAGGTCTTGGCTGATTTCTTTAGATTTTCCCATGATGTCAAGCAAAGAGGAACTGACTTTGAAGGTAGGCCTTGAAATACATCCACAGGTACACCTCCAATTGACTCAAATGATGTCATGGCTTTAGAAGCTTCTGATAGGCTAATTGACATCATTTGAGTCAATTGGAGGTGTACCTGTGGATGTATTTCAATTCAATTTCCTGGAATTGTCCAAGCTTTTTAAAGGCACAGTCAACTTAGTGTATGTAAACTTCTGACCCGCAGGAATTGTGATACAGTGAATAATAAGTCAACTAATCTGTCTGTAAACAATTGTTGGAAAAATGACTTGTGTCATGCACAAAAACTATAGTTTGTTGACAATAAATTTGTTGAGTAGTTGAAAAACTA
Source organism: Oncorhynchus clarkii lewisi (assembly GCF_045791955.1). Taxonomy (NCBI): domain Eukaryota; kingdom Metazoa; phylum Chordata; class Actinopteri; order Salmoniformes; family Salmonidae; genus Oncorhynchus; species Oncorhynchus clarkii. Next base: position 53,956,183 of record NC_092151.1, on the reverse strand, counting down.
GTTTTAATGACTCCAACCTAAGTGTATGTAAACTACCGACTTCAACTGTATATTTAAATGCCCCCCCACTTCTAAAACCAAAGTTGCGCCCCTGATTACTATGGTTCAAATGTGCTTTTTTAGCGTACCACCCCAATATGTACAGTACCAGTCAACAGTTTGGACATGCCTACTCATTCAAGGGTTTTTCTTAATTTTTACTATTTTCTACATTGTAGAGTAATAGTGAAGGCATCAAAACTATGAAATAACACATACTGTATGGAATCATGTAGTAACTAAAAAAGTGTTAAACAAATCAAATGTATTTTATATTTGACATTTTTCAAAGAACCCACCCGTTGCCTTGATGACAGCTTTGCACACTCTTGACAATCTACTGGCAAATCCTTTTCAATCTTGGAATTAAGAGAAATTATAGATAAAATGTATCAGTGTTCATCGGCCATTGGACGAAAAAATTACACAACATGTTGGAAATCGGCAATTTAACAATGACTGGTTTGGAAGGAATTACTGGCTAACTGCAAGCATTGCAAAGCAATCACTAGCCTGCTATTCAGTGGAATGGGTGTGTGGTCCAAGTCTGGGTTTAAGGGTCTCCTCCAAGCTTAAAAGGATAAATATTCAACATAGGCCATGTTTTCAATCCAGCATGACTTCTGCCGTGCTCAAAACAACTGGATACTTGGAACTGGGAAATCTCAGACTTCAGTGAGTTCAAGACAACTCGGAACTTGGAAAAAAACAAGCTCCGATTGTGAAAATACATTTTAAACAGTCACCCAATTTGGAATTGCAAGTCAGGCCTCTCTATAGAGCTCTGACCTGAAGTTCACTGACATCATCATGATTTGACCTTGAAAGTACCATAAATCCAGAGAATGCCAGACTTTGATGATAAAGTTTACCCACTAAGGACCACCTTGACTCAAACCTGGGTGCCAGTAGTGACACCTCAAGCACAGAGATGCAGTGCCTTAGACCACTGCGCCACTCGGGAGCCCCTGAGTGTTTAGCTTGGTGTTTACTATATTGATTACCATACAATAATTAGGAGAAACACTCTAATGAGTGACATAGCAACAGTGGGATCCTGAGTGGCGCAGAGGCCTAAGGCACTGCATCTCAGTTCTTGAGGCGTCACTACAGTCCCTGGATTGAATCCATGCTGTATCACATCTAGCTGTGATTGTAAGTCCCATAGGTTGGTGTGCAATTGACCCAGCATTGTCTGGGTTTGGCAGGGGTAGGCTGTCATTGTAAATAAGAATTTGTTCTTAACTGACGTGCCTAGTTAAATAAAGTAACCAGGGAGTTTCACATTGGCTTGTTGTTTGCTATCAAGTACCATATTATTTTATTTAGGAGACACTCTGTAATAAGTCCCATAGCAACAGTAACCAGTGAACCGGTGAGTGCGTCATTGTCAGCTGACAGGGATGTGAAGTGCTGCTGGGATGATGGATTACGCAGTGTGTGTGTATGTGCATGTGTATATGTGTGTGTGTGTGTGTGTATCAGTTGAAGTGCTGGGGTACTTTTAGTCATGCTTTTGATCTTTCCCATGGGGGGACAGCACAGACACGTAGGACCAATCTGAAAGAGTAGTGACAAGATAAACAGGATGTTCACTGAAACACCCATGTTTTCTGCTCAAACCATGCTCAATATTAGCCTGATCCCAGATATGTCTGTGCTATCACAAGGAGTTGTCAAGAGAGCAGAAACAGACTGACCAAGCTAGCTCAACATCTATTCCTTTTTTAGAAAATGACATATTTACTTCTGTTGTATCAGTACTCTTGGTAAGGTGTTATCTTAGACTTAAACATTAATCATGTTAATAGGCAACATCCTCTCCTTTACAACAGATATGTAAACTCAGCAAAAAAAGAAACATCTCACTGTCAACTGTGTTTATTTTCAGCAAACTTAACATGTGTAAATATTTGTATGATAAATATTTGAAAAACAAGATTCAACAACTGAGACATAAACTGAACAAGTTCCACAGACATGTGACTAACAGAAATTGAATAATGTGTCCCTGAACAAAGGGCGGGGGTCAAAATCAAAAGTAACAGTCTGGTGTGGCCACCAGCTGCATTAAGTACTGCAGTGCATTTCATCCTCATGGACTGCACCAGATTTGCCAGTTCTTGCTGTGAGATGTTACCCCACTCTTCCACCAAGACACCTGCAAGTTCCTGGACATTTCTGGGGGGAATGGCTCTGGCCCTCACCTTACTATCCAACAGGTCCCAGACGCGCTCAATGGGATTGAGATCCAGGCTCTTCACTGGCTATGGCAGAACACTGACATTCCTGTCTTGCAGGAAATCACGCACAGGACGAGCAGTATGGTTGGTGGCATTGTCATGCTGGAGGGTCATGTCAGGTGAGCCTGCAGGAAGGGTACCACATGAGGGAGGAGGATGTCTTCCCTGTAACGCACAGCGTTGAGATTGCCTCCAATGACAACAAGCTCAGTCCGATGATGCTGTGACACACCGCCCCAGACCATGACGGACCCTCCACTTCCAAATTCATCCCGCTCCAGAGTACAGACCTCAGTGTAACGCTCATTCCTTTGACGATAAACGCGAATCGGACCATCACCCCTGGTGAGACAAAACCGCGACTCATCAGTGAAGAGCACTTTTTGCCAGTCCTGTCTGGTCCAGCGACGGTGGGTTTGTGCCCATAGGCGACATTGTTGCCGGTGATGTCTGCTGAGGACCTGCTTTAGAACAGGCCTCACCTCAGTCCAGCGTCTCTCTGAGCACAATCTGAGCACTGATGGAGGAATTGTGCGTTCCTGGTGTAACTCGGGCAGTTGTTGTTGCCATCCTGTACCTGTCCTGCTGGTGTGATGTTCGGCTGTACCAATCCTGTGCAGGTGTTGTTACAAGTGGTCTGCCACTGCGAGGATGATCAGCTGTCCGTCCTGTCTCCCTGTAGTGCTGTCATGGGCGTCTCACAGTACTGACATTGCAATTTATTGCCCTGGCCACATCTGCAGTCCTCATGCCTCCTTGCAGGATGCCTAAGGCACGTTCACACAGATGAGCAGGGACCCTGTGCATCTTTCTTTTGGTGTTTTTCAGAGTCAGTAGAAAGGCCTCTTTAGTGTCTTAAGTTTTCATAACTGTGACCTTAATTGCCTACCGTCTGTAAGCTGTTAGTGTCTTAACGACCGTTCCACAGGTGCATGTTCATTAATTGTTTATGGTTCATTGAACAAGCATGGGAAACAGTGTTAAAACCCTTTATAATGAAGATCTGGATTTGAACTAATTATCTTTGAAGACAGGGTCCTGAAAAAGGGACGTTTCTTTTTTTGCTGAGTATAGCATTAGATATACAGTATATACACTCCATGACCAAAAATATGTGGTCACCTGTTCCAGTGTGGCTCAGTTGGTAGCGCATGCTGCTTGCAAGCCAGGTTTGTGGGTTCGATTCCCACAGGGGACCAGAATGAAAAATAAGTTTTAAAATGTAGGCACTCACTACTTGCTGTAAGTGGCTCTGGATAAGAGTGTCTGCTAAAAAATAAATGCTCATCAAACATCTCATTCCAAAATGGGTATTCATTGGGGTTAAGGTCAGGGCTCTGTCCAGGCCAGTCAAGTTCTTCCACACTAATCTCAACAAACACCATTTCTGTATGGACCTCACTTTGTGCACGAGGGCATTGTTATGCTGAAACAGGAAATGGCCTGCACATAATAGTTGAGAATGTCATTGTATGCTGTAGTGTTAAGATTTCCCTTTACTGGAACGAAGGGGCCTAGCCCTTAACATGAAAAACAGCTCCAGACCATCATTCCTCCTCCACCAAACTTTACAGTTGGCATGCATTCGGGCAGCGATTTCCTGGCATCCGCCAAACCCAGATTCGTCCATCAGACTGCCAAATGGTGAAGTGTGATTCATAACTCCAGAGAACGTGTTTCCACTGCTCCAGAGTCCAATGGCAGTGAGTTTTACACCACTCCAGCTAACATTTGGCATTGCGCATGGTGATCTTAGGCTTGTGTGCGGCTGCTCGGCCATGGAAACCCATTTCATGAAGCTCCCGACGAACAGTTCTTGTGCTTATGTTGCTTCCAGAGGCAGTTTGAAACTTGGTATTGAGTGTTGCAACAGAGGACAGTCAATTTTGTGCTTCAGCTCTCGGCAGTCCCGCTCTGTAAAGTTGAGCCGTTGTTTTTCCGATACATTTCTACTTCACAATAACAGTACTTCTCCCCTGCAAGCAGCTCTTTATGTGGCTAACATTGCTGAATCTACTATTTTGAAGGGGTGTCCACATCCTTTTGTATATATAGTGTATAATATCAGATAGAGAACATAAGCCAGTCAGTGAGTATGACAGAGTATCCCAGTGACCCCCTTCTTCTCCACTCATCTCCTCCGAGCTGGGAGTACTCATTGCAAGGGGAGTCATCCAGGGGACGCTTGTAGTGTTCGAGCAGAGTGTTTGGCATGACAATGAGTGACAAGGAGTTGACATGATAGCACAAACAGATCAGTGACCTGGCTAAATCTGTACTGCTGATCCCCTGAAACCCCAGGACTGGACACACTCTAGGCATTTTATCAGAAAAGAAAAATAGGACAATAATGTGTATTTGATGTGACTTGCGCTCCACCATGTGGTAACACCATGAAATATCTCCATGCATCACAATCACTGTATGAAAGGCCAATGGATAGAATCATTTTTACAAAAATATTAGGCAAATTGCAATTCATTACTCATTAAGGAGAACACATTTAATGAACTTGTTAAACACATTATATGTCTAGAAATATGAAATGTACATGGAGACAGGGCATGAGTCTCATATTATTTCTGTGATGTTATGATGACGCGATATCATGACATGTGAAAGACTAGGAATAGGGATGAATGCATCACTTTAGTCACAGAAAGCTACTGTTTCCTGAAAACCAGTTTGAGGTCTATCAGCTCTCGTCTTTGATGTGTAGGTAATCCTCAAGCCTCTCGATGATCACGCAGTACGACTCACTCAGCTTCTTCCACTCATCTTAATATGAGTTAGCATTATACATTGTTTGCCTGACTTACTGAGTTACAGTGCATTCGGGAAGTATTCAGACCCCTTGACTTTCGCCACATTTTGTTACATTACAGCCTTATTCTAAAATGGATGAAAAAAAATCTATACACAATACCCCATAATGACAAAGCGAAACCAGGTTTAGAAATTTTTGCAAATGTATTACAAATGAAAAACAGAAATACCTTATTTACATAAGTATTCAGATTCTTTGCTATGAGACTTGAAATTGATCTCAGGTACATCCTATTTCCATTGATTATCCTTGAGATGTTTCTACAACTTGATTGGAGTCCACCTGTGGTAAATTCAATTGATTTGAATTGATTTGGAAAGGCACACACCTGTCTATATAAGGTCCCATATTTGACTGTGCATGTCAGAGCCAAAACTAAGCCATGAGGTTGAAGGAATTGTTCGTAGCCCCCGAGACATGATTGAGTTGAGGCACAGATCTGTGGAAGGGTACCAAAATATTTCTGCAGCATTGAAGGTCCCCAAGAACACAGTAGCCTCCATCATTCTTAAATGGAAGATGTTTGGAACCACCAAGACTCTTCCTAGAGCTGGCCTCCAGGCCAAACTGAGCAATTGGTGGAGAAGAGCCTTGGTCAGGGAGGCGACCAACAGTGTTGGAAAAGTACCCTATTGTCATACTTGAGTAAAAGTGAAAGTCTCCCTGTAAAATAGTACTTGAGTAAAAGTCTAAAAGTATTTTGTTATAATTATACTTAAGTATCAAAAGTAAAAGGATAAATAATTTCAAATTCCTTATATTAAAACACACCAGACAGCACGATCTTCTTGTTTTTTAAATGTACCTATAGCCTTGGGGCACACTCCAACACTCACACATAATTTACAACCTAAGCATTTGTGTTTAGTGAGTCCGCCAGATCAGAAGCAGTACGGATGAGCAGGGATGTTCTCTTGATAAGTGTGTGAATTGGACCATTTTCCTTTCAAAATGTACTTTTGGGTGTCAGGGAAAGTGTATGGAGTAAAAAGTACATAATTTTCTTTAGGAATGTAGTGGAGTAAAAGTAAAAGTTGTCAAAAATATAAATAGTAAAGTAAAGTACAGATACCCCCAAAAACTACTTAAGTAGTACTTTAAAGTATTTTTATTTAAGTACTTTACACCTCTGGTGACCAAGAACCCAATGGTCACTCTAACAGAGTTCGAGAGTTCCTCTGTGGAGATGGGAGAACCTTCCAGAAGGACAACTATCTCTGCAGCACTCCACCAATCAGGCCTTTATGGTAGTGGCCAGACGGAAGCCACTCTTCAGTAAAAGGCACATGACAGCCCTCTTGGAGTTTGCCAAAAGGCACCTAAATACTCTCAGACCATGAAAAACAAGATTATCTGGTCTGATGAAACCAAGATTGAATTCTTTGGCCTGAATGCCAAGCATCACGTCTGGAGGAAACCTAGCACCATCCCTACGGTGAAGCATGGTGGTGGTAGCGTCATGCTGTGGGGACGTTTTTCAGCAGCAGGGACTGGGAGACTAGTCAGGATTGAGGCAAAGATGAACGGAGCAAAGTACTGAGGATTCCTTGATGAAAACCTGCTCCAGAGCCCTCAGGACTTCAGACTGGTGGATATTTGATATTCTCTCTGGGGAAACCAAACAATCATACCAGCATGACATCATAGACTGGAAACTTGCCTCTGATTGAATGCCGATAGGCCACTACCTATATATTACTGTGTAGCAGTGTTTCCCAACTCCTGTCCTCGAGTACCCCCAACAGCACACAGTTTTGTTGTAGGCCCCACCTGGACAAACTCACCTGATTCAACTCATCCAGGGCTCGATGATTGGTTGACAAGTTGAATCAAGTGAGTTTGTCCAGGGCTACAACAAAACTGTGTGCCTTTGGGGGTACTCAAGGACTGGAGTTGGGAAACTGCTGCAGGGCCAGCTCCAGGCATAAGCGACAGTCAACTTACTGTTGAGTAGTAGAATACACAAGATGCAAGTTCGAAATGTGGTTGTGCATCAGCAGTTTTCCTCTTGTTTTGTCAGTCACTGACAGTCACTCAATTAGCCCATGTCAGCTGACAATTTTTAGATTGATAAATTAATCTAGTCAGTTTGCTAATCTTGTAGTAGTCATAGCCGAATTACCGACCGGGCAAGCAGGGCACGTGCCCAGGGGCCCTGACCTCCAGGGGGCCCATACTGATTTTGTTTGTCACTCTCACTCAGATATCATTAACATGGAATAAGTCATGTGTAGAATTGCAGGAAATTAGCTTTAAAACTACAGAAAATTCTCTCTGCCCCATTGCAAAATGTGTAGAACTGCAGAAATCTTGCTTTAAAACTTAAAATGTTCTCTCTGTTGTCAAGAGGGGGGCCACCAAAAATAATTGCTCACTTGGTGGGAGGCCCCCCAACCAAATATTGCTTCATAGGGCCCCCCAAAAGGCTAGAGCTGGCACTGCTGTACAGGATGTCAAAAGCTGTCCCTTAAAATTGAGCACAGTACCAGAATCTATTTTAATTCTGAGGAAAGTGTCCCACACCAGCATAGGACAATGAAGAGACAAACACAAATCTCAAATATTTTCTGTCATTATTACAAAATGGATTTATATACAACAGAAATAACAAAAAAAAGCTACATCCAAATGTCCCGTTTATGTATCAAATAGCTGATCCAACCATTGTACCCGAATGCTACCAAATGCCCACCACATTGTATCCCTACTTCAGTTCAATTTAACACACAATCCTTCCTATCATGATTACAAAAGGCACAATGGTATTACAATCAATAGTAGCCTAATCACTATAGCTCACAGTCAGCTCCAATTCTTCATCTTTACATCCTCCATTAGTTTCTTCCTGTACTTGAGCATCTCCTCCAAGTTTTTACATTGCAGGGCCTCCTGTAGAGACATCAGCTTGGTGCCTGGGGGCAACGTGACAGTGGACCCGCCCGGCTGCAGCATCTCCAGAGTCAGGGAGAAGGAGTTGCGCATGTCCGGGCACACAGGGAAGAGACAGGCGTTCCAAAGACTACAACTCGATGTGTCACCAGAGAACCTCAGGCTCTCGGGACTCAGGCCCCACTTGGCCAGGCACTCGACCAAACTGGCCCCGAACAGGTTCAAGCCCCCCATATTCGCAGGGGACCCCACGCTCTTCTTGAGGTCATCCTCGATGCCGAAGGTGACGGTAACAAAACCGGTTTGGCCCTCCCGGTTCACGCAGAGGGAGTGCATGAAGGTTCCATCAGGCACTTTCAGGCCCGCACCTACCCAGCAGCCGCTGAGTATGGTCCGCCCGCCAACATGAGCGCCGGCCTCCAGCCTGCAGTACTCTACCACCGAGCCTGGAGTTAAAGAGCAGCCGGGCTTCACGTCACTGAGCATCACACAGCAGACCTTAAAGCTAAAGTTTTGGCTGTAGCCTAGCACCTTGTATAGTCCCAGCTCACCCCTCAGGCACGGGTCCTCTGTGAGGTAGAAGAGGTACTCTGTGGTGGTGCCAATGTGGTAAAACTTGGAGTGGTTGAGAGCCACCAGGTTGAGCGGGGTTCCCTTAAGGCAGTGGAAGATCTTCTGACGCATCTCCACCAGGTTGCTCTCCTGCTTGGTGACATTGGCAGTGTTGTTGGTGTAAGCCACCGTGGCTTGGGGACCCAGGGCCTGAAGGAAGTCCCCATAGGCATCTATCTCACAGCCCAAAGGACCCACTTCTCGGAATAGACTAAGCAACGGCATTGCAGTGTTGTAATCTACATAATATGTACTGTCTGTGTACACAAACTCTGCATCACTCAGAAGTGACATACAGCTATCCTGACTCTTACACACAGCACCGTTTTCATGCATCTTCTTGACGCTAGGTTTGTGCAGAAAATGGAGGCAGGTCCTGTATTCCATGTCGGCCAATACAGACTTCTCCTTCTGGTCCAGCACAAAGACTCCGTGGGTTGTTCCAATGGAGATGGGAGAGGGATGGGCTAGAGCAGTGAACCCAGACCTGTCAAACCTGATGTTCTCATCCTCCGCTATACTGTAGAGCTCTATGCAATCTGCACTGGTTACCAGCACACCCGGTTTCATGTGCTTGGGTAAATCCACAAACACGGCCAGTTTGAGCTCCAGCATCTGGTAAGGAGGGTCACCCAAGGGCATGGGGGTGAAGATTTTCCCCAGGGCACTGGCATTGGGCAAACGCTGACTGAATCCACCTAGGAAAATCAAAGTTATTTGAACAATCAAAAATATACGCCATTTAGCAGAAACTTTTTTCCAATGTGACCTACAATAGACTTACAGTAGTGCTTGCATAATTATGTTCAATAATATAGGCCTACCTTACACTTATATCACTTTTACATAATTTCCAATTAATATACAGTTTTACCATGTAATGAGCGATTATACCTGCATGAATCAGAAGGATCCTGTATCCACCCAGAGCCTTCCCATAGATGTCTTCCAGCCGTTGCAAAGAGTACAGTGTTGCGCCTCCATTTCCTGCGAGAGAAGTTCAATTCAGTCAAAGTGTACCAAGGTTCTCCGAATAGGAATCTAGGATCAGGTCCTCCTTGTCCATGTAATCTTATTCAATGTGATTCAAAAGGCAAAACTGGTCCATAATCAGCACATAAATCAGGATGGGTTATCCTCACCTATTTTGGCTCCAGGTGGATCTGAGAACACGTGATATGAAATGCCAAGTGGGATCTCTTTCCTCCCAAGTTTCTCTGAGATCTGAAGTTCGTATGCTTCTCTCTGGTTGTCATCTACAGCGGTTAAAACAACTAGATCCCAAAACTCTCCAGGTTGCACCTGCTTACCTAAATGACAAGCAAACATTACTTAAATGACACTGATAGCCTATGACTGGTGACTAGGCTACTGTTGCCTATCAATCAATCTGTCAATCAAATTTTGTAGAAGTCACTGTCCTAAAGCTTTTACATTGAACCCTTCAAGTTTGAATAGTTACAACAGGCTACACTTACCACGTAATGTATCGAATCTCTCAAGTTTCTCCATTGTTGCAATTTGCAACTTTTTACTTCCTTGTTCGTTCATTCTCCTGGCTCAAAGTCAAGTGGTCTAATGCATACGAAACAGGCATCCGCAAAACAACTAACATCACATTTGCGTCATTCAATTTTTAAATGTAGCATATTCAGTTCTTGTGGATATGGAATGGATTGAAATTGAAATGTTCTGACTCGAAACTGCTGCAGTGATGTCACCTGCCTAATTTCCGGGTCTAGTCACATGATTATTATTATGCCCGAGAGCTACAATCAGAGAGGGAGGAGGATGCGAGATAACCCACTCCCTCATTTTTTTCTCGTTCATATACATTCAACGAACTAAGTAGACCAGGCCCAGCTGCTATCGCATTGGTGTCTATGGGACCTTTAAGTAGACCCGGAAATTTGAAAAAAAAAATCAATGGTAAAGGACATCTTTATTTATCCACCATATTTGACCACAACGTTGTACAAGGCTGCCAAAAGTTGCCATATTGTCTGGCAGCGAGAGACTAGTTACGAAGTAACGAATTATTTAATCGATTCAATGACACAGAAGGTTTTAGCCCAGCGATTCTCAACTGGTGTGTCGAGAAGTTTTGAGTGGATTGGCGGTGTCCGAAAAAAAAAAATATATATATATATATAGGGATTATTCAATAAAGTCATTGTTGTCATTCAACAAGAGACGAATAATTTTAATGCACATTTGTTTTCTTGAGAAATACTGCACCAGAAATACTGCAATTAATGACCGATTTCTTGAGTGATTTTAGATTAATTCTGGCTATTTTGAGGAAGTGTAAACTGCCTATGGCGTCTCAAAATGGACAAACAGCACTATTGCCGCTTTTTAAAATGTATTTAACCTGGCAAGTTAGTTAATTACAATGACGGCCTACCCTGTCTATGCTGAGCCAATTGTGCACCGCCCTATGGGACTCCCAATCACAGCCAGATGTGATACAGCCTGAATTCAAACCAGGGACAGTAGTGACACCTCTTGCACTGAGATGCAGTGCCTTAGACTGCCACTTGGGAGTTTTTCAAGGGAATGTCGGGAGTATGCGAGCACATTCGTCTTTATAAATAAATCCATCAGAAGTGGACACCTGCAAGAACATGTTTGATATAGTGCTACAGAAGGCCGAAAATGACATTGATGAGCAGTGGTGTGTATCCATGGAAGCCAAGAGAAGCCAGGCTTTCCCAAAAAATATATATAAAAATTAATAATAATTTATCTTTTGTCTCTCGTATTTTTTTGTGTTTCATAATTTTCCTTCAATTCGCAAGAGGCTGAATGTATCTCACAGGAGAAACATCCAGGGGAGCGAAACAGCGCCCCTCTGTCTCTCTACTTGAAGGCCATCTATCTTATGCTGTCTTGTCCAAACGAGTATGACATTGTTGCCGTCCGTTGCATTAAATGTAAGCGAACTCAGTGAGCATTTGGCAACACTTGACAAAAAAACTATAAAACATTTGCCAATCAGCTTTTAGCTCAACTGTGAATGGTCCTGCCTGAAAAAAATAGTCAAAGGAAGCCAGCTTGGATTTGGCATCTCTCCAATCAAATCACTTAGATAACATAAACAACTTGAATTGTTGCGTCTCATTGTGCTGTTGTCCTCTGGTGGCTAGCTAGCTAGCTAAAATGGTCCCTTTCCTAAATTACCCATGGATGGAGATAGTGATTTGGACTTGTGGTTTTACTTAGTTCTCTGTACTGGCCAATGATTATAATGGCGATTCTGATCCAACCATTAATTCATACATTTTTGTACCCTTGGCCTGTGAGGGTGGAAGTGCAATATGTAGCTAGATGTAGAAGGCTAATGTTAGCTAGCTCACGTTGTCCATGAATGGAAGTTAGACTAGGACAACAAAAAATAAAAGCTTGTACTGTATGACAGAGTGATAGATGTTTCATCAACAAGAAAGAGAGGAGGATGACATTGGCGTTTCTCGACAAGTAGGGTGAATCAACATGTTTTTCTACTTGCACGAACGCACTCGCGCACACACACATACGCACTCGCGCACACACACATGCGCAATCAGAACCACGGCCAGACACATCATATTTAGCTTATGTAGATTAGACTAAATCGTTTTTGGTATCTTTTAGTTGACACTGTATTAGACTAAGCAGAGGTGATTTGATGATGTTGAAGTTGAAATGGTGCTGGAATATTGGAGGCAGCTCCTGTTTTCTTTGCGACGTGTGGTAAATCTCTGTGGTTCTAAATCAATAGTTGGTTAGTGGTCCGAAAATGGCAGAAACATTAACTTGCTTGATCATGCTGTAGGTCATGTAACGGTTTAGTCGCAAGGCATATGCATTAACAGGTTACAGAGCAAACAAAGCAATTGTCACAACACATAGGGGGGGGTTGATGAGAAGATGTCATCAATCTTTTTTTTGAGAAAGCCATTGATAAAAAGGCTGCCCGGCCCCAAAACAGCCCTGCTGGTAACATCAATGAGACAGTCTTTGGGCTCGTGGGGACCGTCCTGGAGAAGATGAAGAGAAAGAAGAGTGCACAACATGTGGATTTGAGTTCGGAGTCCACTGCCCCCGGCACTGAACCCAGAGCATCTTCAGAAACCTCCGAGATCTGAGGTGCGGTGACCACCACCGAGTTCACGCCTGTGGGAGCCCAGTGGGAGTGAGATTTTTGGAGGGAAGGAATCCTTGCCTTCTGGCTGACCCATATGTGGTGTCAGCAGGAGCGCAACTTTGGCTTTAGAAGTGGGGGAGGACATAATTACTATAAACAGCCTACCCGACCGCTCAGAGGTGTCTGAGGGGGGGGGGGGGGGGGGGTAGAAATGCAATTTCAGAATGTCATGTCCTCCCCCTGTCCCCAGTGAAAGTTGTGCCCCTGCGTATCAGGGTGGGTGGAGAAGAGGTTGGGGACTGTTAAATCGTGATGATTGTGTGTGTGTTGTGTGTTTTTTGTCCAGACGGAGCAGGCACCACGTGCCTCGGGACAAGACCTGTGACTTGCGTTGCTTTCCGGATCAGGCCACCATTGAAAGGAGTGGTAACTCGAATGATGTTAAGTGTTGAGGAGGACCAACTGAAATGGAAGATTCCCAGTGTCTGTGATGCCCGCCGTTTGGAGCGACGCAGACCTGGTGTAGAGCGTGGTGAAACAGAGAAGGCGTTGTCTGTCCTGCTGAGTTCTGATGCCGTCTTTACCCGACAAAGTCAAGTTAGCATGTGTCAGTTATCCCGTGAGAGCTTTTGTCCCAAACCCATTACAGCTGGCCAAGCTTATGCTTATGTTGCAGCAGGGCGTTAGGAGGGAGATTCATAGAAGTGAAGAAGTGTACGGGAGGGCATGAGAGTAGTATCAACCCACGTATCAATGTAGATGTTGAATTAACGTCTGTGCCCAGTGGGGAAGGTGTCGTATGCTGAGACAGTGAAGAGAGTAGTAGAGGAAGGTGGGTCCAGGGTGAGGGATCCTAAGAGGCTCTCTGTGAGTAGGCCCGAGGCCAATAGAGAGTGATAAGAATAACATGTGTTTCAGTGAGGTTGGCGTCTTAGCGTATATAGCCATGGTTTATCATCTGTACTGCAGAAAGTGAACATAAATCACAGAAAATATATGTTGTGGTGGCAGCGTCAGAGAAGTACTTGGGTGTAAGATGTGTTACTGCAGAGGAGTTACAAGTTGTGTTGGCTGCCAGCCTGGTGTAGGATCAGATAGAGTCAAGTGGTAGAATAGTGGTGAGGTTTTAATGGGTGTAGGGTTAGATGGTAGGGCAACTCTTCTTCCCCTTTTCCTGCCCTTTTTTTCTCTTCCCTTTTGTGTCACAGTTTAACGAATTCACACTCCAGAACAGTAGGCGGAAACACGGGGCTCGATAAGAGAAATAGATGAAAAGGAACGGCCTCAAACTCCAGCACGGTAGGTGGCGTGTATGCACCTTTCTGTTGGTTGCGATCTGCCTACACAAATTTAAAGAAGAAGAACAAGGAAAAAGTGTCAGCAGGCAACAAGGTGTGGACATCATATCCATCACAAAACAAGCAACAGGGTGAGTTGTAAAAACGAATGTAACGAAGAGCTTTTGGGATTTTGCCAGTGTTTGGGAAGCTACTCTTAAAATTTAGTTTACCAAGCTACCAATGATTTCACACTGGACGAAGTTAAGCTACACTAAAGCGACCCTTAAGAAAATATAGTTTACTCAACTAAAGTTTCTTTAAAAAGGTAGTTGGCTACATCCAAACTACTTTGTGATGAATCATCATATCTAAATCTTCAATGTCATAGACTACAAAATTGCAAAAACAAATAACTTTGTAGTCATATATAGACTACAAAATTGCAACAACAGATCACTTTGGAGTCATATGTTAACAGAATGTGTAATTAAGCCTATTAACACAAAAATGTTAGGTCTGATGCCGACAAAGAAAGCAAATGATTGTCTAACTCACCCATATGTTTTTTATTTTTGCAAAATAAGTAGTGTGTAGTGTCCAGTAGTTACACCGCTACATCACAAAAAAAGTAATTTATTACTAAAAACACTACCAGGATTTGAATTTAGTTAAACTACCACCAAGGCACTGCAAGATGTAGTTAAATTACTAGTTTAGCTACATGTAACTATACTCCCCAACACTGGATTTACCATTAAAGTTTTTGCTCACTCAGGTCAGGGCTGCCATGTGTAAAATGCGCAACATAGGCTGTAACAGGCAACAGACCAAAGCAATTGGGCTAGTTAGTGTAGGACTAGTTGTGATGCTTGTAGAAATGTGTATGCTAAAGGTTCAATGATGAATGCAGTCCAATTCATAGCGTACATTCAGAGAAACATTTATTTTCAACATTTAGTCATCCGTTCGTTTCTTTCAGGAAAGTAAATAGCCCTAGCCCCATTACCTACAGCTGTTGGTAGTCTTTTATTGAAACTGGACAAAATGTTATGAGAATAACTTTGTCTTTTACTTGATAGAAGGTGACAACAAAGCGAGAAACACACCTTGCTTGCTCTCTGCCTCTGCAAAGCCAAACCTTTGTAGGTGTGCATATTAATTGTAGCCATGACAACATGAAACATATTGATGTTCACTGACACTGGGATGGCAACACTGAGCAGTGAATACCTTAATTGTTATCAGAAATCTAATTCTCAACAAAAAAAGCTACATATTTAACTTGATATTTTATTTAATATCATTGTAGGATCTTTTCTTTATTGGCAACTTTTGGTTTTATTAACTTTTTGTGAGATGTCATTTCAAACAAATGTGGCTAAGCTACTATTGTAATATTCACGACTAGCCTATAATATATCTCAACAAATTAGAGGGAAAATATGAATACCCCTGGAGAAAATGATTCACTCAATACCCATAGGACTTTATACTGAGCCATGGGCAGGTTTGGAACAGGAAGAGAACGAAACTGACCCTCAACAGGTTGTAATGGCAGCTTACTGCTGAAAAACCTGGACAATCGGGCATGCTGCAGGTCATTTAGAATATGCATCTTGGTGGACAATTTCGTAACCAAGATAGATTCTCTTATTGCATGTGTGCATTTATTGAATTAGGACCTAATTAGGACCTAAAAGGAGATCGGGTACTTCCATTTTTTTTAAGCCTAACCTTTTTTTAACCAGGAAGTCCCATTGAGGTCAGACAACCTCTCTGGATACGACTCAATTCACGTGATATTTATGTGTTGTATCGTATTCCTTCGCAATACCTGGATGCTACTGTCTCTATCTTTTGTGTATGTGATTGTTTAACATAGTGATCCATTTATATTCTGTATCGTACTATAACATTTCTGAGTCATGACTAATATCTTGCTCTCTTAAACGTTTTGTCCCAAATGACACCTTATTCACTATAGTTCCATACAAGCCCCATTGGGCTCTGGTCATGAGACACAGCCTTTGAGTTTTACGGATGCTTTGGATGTGTCAGACTTCTACACCTTTTTTTAAAAGGAGTTTTACATTATGTGTAACAACATGTGTGTTAAATGTGTGAAACAACATGTGTGTGACGTGTGGAACACTTGTTCTACATTTTGCAGAACATGAAATGTGAGCATGATGCATTCTAGCTCTGGTCCAGGGCATTAGTACACATGTTCCTCCACTAGTGTTCATGAGGTACACTAGTGGTGGAACGAGCACTAACGCCCTGGACCAGAGCTAGATGTTTTCCATCTGTCTTTTCCAATGCCTGGCGTAGTGTTCTAGGACAGCCTGAGATGACTCCAGCTTCTCCATGATAACAACATGGGGACTAGGAAGAACATTGAGGATCTGTCAGGCCGTCCTAACCTCACAGCGTTGACCCTCTACGACAAAGCCCCCTGTGCTTAAAGGGTAAATACAGACACTGCATCGTCAACAGCATCTGGTTACTGAAGACCCTGGATAACTCTGTGATCGCTGACGAGGAGATCATTGAAAACTGGAAACTCATCAGAGGGATGCATTGAGGACAGGTACTGTACGGTCAACAGGTGGATTGTATCTGTTCTCTACCTCTAAATGTACCTTAATCTCTTCATTGTCATTCAGAATGATTTTGAAACTCTTTATAAAGCCAACATAGATGCTTCACATGACATTTATAATCATAATGTATGAAATATGTTAAAACAGACTCTTTTCCTCCCCACCACCTACATAGCATCGCAAGCTCACTGATAATTTGAGAGGCATCTATGAAGATCTTATAGTCGCTGCCTCTGGTACCCCCCGGTATCTATCCGCCATTGCAGCGCTTGTCAAGGGTTAAATGCCATGTCCAGTTTTTTGGGGGGGAATTTATTTCTCTTTTATTCTGTTTATGAAACCACAAGGTGTAAGGAACAAGGGAGAGGTCAAACAAAAGGGGTCACTGGTCTATTGTGTTTATTGTTCGAGTGAAATCATGGCTATTTATTCACCTCGTAGCGTCTACTCATGTTGAAATACCTGTTGTGAAGCAAAGTGTATTTGGCTCATTCTGAGATTAGACAGTGCACTAGTCTCCCAAATCAAAATCACAAATACAGTAGATGTATATCTCGACTACATGATTCGAAAGGCAAATGGTGGATTAAGAATGTGATTTAAGGAGGTAGAAAATAGCCTATTGTAAAACAAATTGCATGTAAATACTCCTACTTGAACTAGTCTGCTTTTTTATCCACAGTTCGGTAGCAAGTGACAAGACAAAAACATGTACAAACATGTCAGACTCAACTGCATAGCAAACCAGTTTGCATACTTCTCCTGTTCATAGGGCTACTAACTGTTTAATGTCCAGATAAGACCTAACTAAACACAAGTATTGTTATTAAGTATTGCACGTAAAATCAAAAGATGAGGTGAGTTCGATATAATATTATACAAATGGACGTTCACCAGCTGACAGTCTTGAGAGATAAGAGTAACCTGTAGTGTGGAAATGTACACTGGTCTGGAAGATCATGATGTAACATCAAAGAGAGTAACAAACATTAGTAATCCCAAAACTAGTCCCACATTTGAAAATCCCACATTTTAGAAATGCAAAAGTACAGATTTCCTTGGCAGTTGGGGTCGGGGGATATCCCAGAACTGGCGTTCTCAGGTCTCCCAATGATAAGAGGGTGGAGAGGGTTAGGCTGTTCCTCAGTACAGAAGGGGTGTAAAGGGAACTAGCCCTCCTGGTCCTTTCCAAGTGCACATATTGGTAGGGGTGCAGGGCAGCAGGACGGTGTCATTCAGTATCAAGGCAGAAGGGTGCTGGGTGATACCATCTTTCACAGGCCAGAGTGGTGCAAGGCGGCCAGGAGAAAGGTACCATTCTATCATAGGTCAAAGGGGGAGCGCTTCCAGGACTGTACCATTTGTGACAGGACAGAGGGGATCAGGATGATACCATTCCGTCACAGGTCAGAAGGGGGCAGGGTGGCTAGGCTGTCTCTGTTCTCCTCTCTGTACTTGCTGCAAGAGTGAAAGGTGCCGTAGAAGCTGGAAGAAAGGCCTGCAATGTCGTTGGAAATATAATGGAGGACTCCCGGTGTGGCCTGGTTGTAGTAGGAGATCTGAGACAAAATACACAGAGACAATGAGATCAGTGGTCCATATAGATTTCCACATGCTCAGCTTATAGAATAAGGGTGAATACACAGTGTGAAGAAAATAAGCACAGTTAGCCTGGTCCTAGATCTATTTGTACTGTCTTGTCAACTACGGTCATTGTCATGTTTGACATGAGAACGACCAAAGTAGGCTTTACAGCACAAACAGATCTTGGACCAGGCTAGCTTTTCGCTGAGCTAACAAAGAGCCCCATTGGCCCACCCTGAGTCGGACTCCTCGCAGATACTGAAGCCTGCACAGAGAACTTCTCCCCGGGTGTATTCCTTAGTGGCAGGGCAATCAGGTATGGGTCCCTAAGAGAGACAAAAGAGGCAGATTGTACCATTAAAAATGTGACATGGACATGAAATCTGGAAGGTGTAGGTGCACTGTGGGATGCAGTCAAGCAACATTTGGGGGTACAACCAAATCTGGGTCAGTTAGGGTGCAGTGAGAGAACAGAAAAATAAATGCAGTGCCATTGGACATTCGTAAGGATTATGGAAGCATTGGGGAACAGTGGCCAAGCAACACCAACAAAAAAGCATACTGGTGATTACGGGAATTAAGTCCTGTCCCTTTCCCCCCTTACTGACACACGGAGTGGCCACACGGTTGATGGTGTCATTCTCTCTGCCTGGACGATCACATCACATTGTCTACATTGGGCAAAAGGGACAAGTGGAGGTTTCAATCCAAGGATAAAGACTGGTTATGACTACTTGTGACTGTGTTATAATTAGTTGTAAATAACTGTTGTGACCAATGAATGTATATATATGAATGGACAAAGCCATCGATCACATGACACCATTCATTCCTATGTGAAGCCTCAACAGTGCAATGAAGCAAAATGAAGTCGGTTAAGATGATGTTTCATGGAGAAACTCATTACTCACTGAGTAGCTCAAATTGAAGGCTGCCATTAGCAGGGTGCCAAATTATCCTTAGAGCTCTTGTGTGCCATTTTAGAATAATCTGTTCAAGGACATACATCTGATGTATTAGAGGCAAATATTGTTTTTTTTACATGAATATTGCCATTTTTCCATAAAGGGGGACCCTGTTTTCTGCAGTACTGTGGTGGGCCTTGAACTTCCGAGGCTTAAATGAGAGGGGCAGTCGTTCTCCCGTGGTTGTGACTAGCTGTGTTTACTTAAAGTAACACGTTAGAGTAACAGATTAAAGTAACGCGTTAGAGTACTCAAATTACCTTGTGATAAAGAGTAACTTAACACGTTTAGTTTTTCAATTTAAGTAATGAGTTAATTCAAATAAGCAAATCGTTACTTTGAAATATTATTTCCCTTTTTTCTTTCCCCTAAGTTTACGCTCTTGCTGTTTCTACAAGAACGTTGTGGTGGGAAGCTAGCTAGCAATATGGCAGACACAACAGGCGTGGAAGTATTCACAGTATTTTGAATTGGAAGAAGAAAATAAAAACACATCAAATGCAAACTGCCTTTCAACTGCGAAGAACTTAACTTCAAATATCAAGAAGCACCTTCAGGCCAAGCAAGACTGGTGGAGAAAGACCCACGCCTGCCGATTGCCATTAATGCTGAGGATGACGGTGCTTCTGCTCCAAAACAGCAAAAGCTAGATTTCTGTTCGGCTAAACCTGGAACTTGAAATTGCATGCGTTTGATGATTGTAAATATTGTAATTCCTTTGATTGCATGCCATTTGTTTTAATGCAACCAGGTTTTATCTGACAGAAGGCATTTGTGGTCAACAGTTTAATGCGTAGGTTTATTATAATTTTCATGTCAAAATTTAAAGTCAGGCTTGTTGTGAATTAATAGCCTGTATTAATTGGCTTTAATGTGTATATTTAATTTCATAAAGCTGCCTAAATGTTGGTTTGGATTTATGGACAATGTTCCTTTGATTCGTTGGATTTATCAAGATGGAATTCTGTTGTGATGCAGCACTTTTTTTTGCATTCATCATACATTTTGATAGTTTAATGTGGAATTTTGTTAGAACACTTTGACATAAGCTATTATTTATACATTTTTATTATTTATACATTGTGTGTGTGTATATATATATTTCTCCTCCATCACACATTTTTATGTGGAACAGTTCCATTTCAATATAGGCTACTGAACTATAAAGGTACAATAATGCAATTTCAAAAATACTTTGTTTATTGCAAAATACACGGTTCAATTTACTAAAACAACTGTAACAACTAGGCTATTAGGAAATATGACAGAGATCTCGGTCTTGAGCTACTCTTTACATGCTGACTAGACTGGGCACACACGTGCGTCCACCATCGCGTGCATGTTGATTTTGTCCATCCACACCAGAAGCGATCTGGACACGCAGGATGAAATATCAAAACGAACTCTGAACCAAATATATTGATTTGGGGACAGGTCGAAACACATGAAACATTAATGGACATTTAGCTAGCTAGCTTGTTGTTGCTATATAATTTGGAAATTGCTCCCAAGGATGAACCAGACTTGTGGAGATCTACAATTTGTTTTCTGAGGTTTTGGCTGATTTCTTTTGATTTTCCTATGATGTCAAGCAAAGAGGAGTTTGAAGGTAGGCCTTGAAATACATCCACAGGTACACCTCCAATTGACTCAAATTATGTCAATTAGCCCATCAGAAGCTTCTAAAGCCATGACATCCTTTTCTGGAATTTTACAAGCTGTTTAAAGGCACAGCCAATTTAGTGTATGTAAACGTCTGACCCACTGGAATTGTGATACCGTGAATTATAAGTGAAATAGTCTGTCTGTAAACAATTGTTGGAAAAATGACTTGTCATGCACAAAGTACATGTCCTAACCGACTTGCCAAAACTATAGTTTGTTAACAAGAAATTTGTGGAGTGATTGAAAAACAAGTTTTAATGACTCCAACCTAAGATTATATAAACTTCCGACTTCAACTGTACATGTACATATTCCCATTCACCCCTTTAGATTTGTGTGTATTAGGTAGTTGTTGGGGAATTGTTAGATTACTGCAATGTTGGAACTAGAAGGACAAGCATTTCGCTACACTCGCATTAACATCTGCTAACCATGTGTATGTGACAAATAACATTTGATTTGATTTAGATTTAAAGACAGGTGTGCCAAGCTTATAGCGTCATACCCAAGAAGACTCGAGGCTGTAATCGCTGCCAAAGTTGCTTCAACAAAGTACTGAGTAAAGGGTATGAATACTTATGTAAATGTGACATAAGTTTTTAAAAGTTTTTTTATACATTTGCTAAAAATTTCTAAAAAACAGTTTTTGCTTTGTCCTTATGGGATATTGTGTGTAGATTGATGTTGGGAAAAAACTATTTAATCAATTTTAGAATAAGACTGTAACGTAACAAAATGTGGAAAAAGTGAAGGGGTCCGAATACTTCCTGAATGCACTGTATGTGTACATTTATTTTGCAACTCTCCCGCACACAATGCGGCCAGCATGTTAGATGGTTAAGCGGATTGTTCCACTTTGAATATCCCTCAAGTGCTAAGTAGACAAGCCATTCTCTACTGGGCATAACAATGACCAACACGCGCAGGGCATTTTCAGAGGGTTTTCTGTTTTTGGTAACTCAAAAGTAATGTAACGACTAAGAAGTTACTTTCCACAGTAAGTAACGGTGTAACGTAACAACGTACTTTTCATGGCAGTAACATTGTAACCTAACAAGTTACTTTTAAAAGTAACGTTCCCAAACACTGGTTATGACTAGCTGGGAGTTTGTTGTTACTAGCTCTAACTAGTTACTACTTGTGTCCGTGTTATGACTAGTGGTGACTGTTGTGGCTACAGTAGTTGTGAATAGATGTGACTGTTACCCACGGGTAATGCCTGTCCCACTCATGTCTCCTGCGCAGGTCTGAGAGCAGATGGAAGGCCTGTTCAGCGGGGACGTTGACATGAGTCTCTACCTTAAAACAAAGCATTTGGTTCTCCAGAGTGTGCAGACTGACCTGGGAACAGATCAGGAAGGAGGGGGTTAAACCATGGAAATTACTATAGAATCCATATGGGTTTAAACAGAGCCTTGTAGGGTTCTATTCATATACTGCTAGATCATTAAATCATTGACATTTAGTGCAAGTGGAAATGTTATACGTAGCTCCTTTAAGAACGCAGTTGACTTGTTCCACATTGCTTCCATCCAACCTAATCTGAATTTGAAAACACTCACTATGACTGTGCATTTTCAGCTGGCCATCGAAAGTCATAATTGGATTAGCCGGTAGGGAGGAGAGGGGAGAGTTAGCAGGAAACAAACAATCCTATGAGCTTATTCTAATTTAGTTGAATAACGTTTCTAACGATTGATGCCTTTATGTTTAACTGTTCCACAAACGAGACGTACCTTGTTTTTCCTCAGAGCTCAACATTCAGTTGCATGGAGCAGCCATTATTTTCAGTGCAGACACATTGTTGTAGCTGAGATACAGCTGAGAAAGAAACCGGTTTGGATTCTTCCGTGTAAGTGTGTGTATATGTGTGTGTGTTTTGTCTTACCTGGTTGCTGATGTCCCAGGGTACAGACAGAGGCACCTCCGTTTGTTTGCAGGAGATAATAATATATAATGTACTTCCTGTAAACATATAGTGATCTCATAACAGACGGGATTGCAACTTGAGTTTTCATAAAACTGGTCAAATGGAAAGACACACGGCACAACTATGGTTTAACGCTTACCCTAACTCTAACCATAAACCTAACCCTGCCGTAACCATAGCAAGTGGTTGCAACAGTTGATAGTTTGTCGATAGTGTGAGCATCTGTAGATCATCTATAAGGGACTGTCGAAATGAAGTGTGACCGGGAATAGCACAGATTTTGCCTCCCCTCTTCCCTCCCCTCCTCACCTGTCCAGTCGGATTTTCTTCCTAGCGATAGCCTTCTTGTAGTGTCTTTCCCCATCCTGAGAATAAAATAAAGAAGTGAATTTGGGACCTGGCTTTCACCGTTATGCAAGGAAATTGAATGAGCAGAGGCATTTTGTCTCTTGACATTACTGTAATGGCATTTCTCAATCTACATTCTAAAATGGTACATTTGGATCCTGGATGGTGACTGGTTGATAGCCCCTCACAATAATCTACAGGTAATGCCTGTTAACAGTTCCATTTGAATTATCAATGTGCATCTACTGTCCCACAGCCAGGCCAGTCAATTCATAAACTTTATCTCCACATGAAAAAAGCATCTCAACATTATCTCCCCATGCTTCTAGCCTAGCATCTGGTTTGCAACAGTGGGGGTTTGTCTAAACCTTGCTTCCTGCCTCTCCGACCTCTGCAATAAATGTTTCAAATTACAAATGTGATTTCCACCTTGCCATAGAGAATGAACATGTCCGGATGAGACAGACCGCTTCTCTGAGCCAGGCGAATTCATGCATCAGCATTCCTTATTATGGATACATCCAAATAAATGGCATTAGAAACAAAAGTAAAACAAATTAATATACACATAGCTTGCTGTCATTTCAGCTGTTCAATGTGATTGTGTAAGCTTTAGTTGTCTAGCTAGCAAAGGAGAAGTGCCAGCCTGCATAGCAACCTTTTTCGCTTAGAATGGACGATGACCGTCCACTTGACCTAGCAATCATGCCAATAGAAGGGACGACCAGTCCGCTTGGCTAGCAACCTCAGAAATAGAACAAACAACTGGGTTTTGTCCAGACTATATCGCCTGGTGGAAGGATGAAATAAAAAATAATTGACTCATTAAAATAACATTTAATGAAAGTCGTTAATAATTTGACGTTAATATTTTTTTTAATACAGTTGAAGTCGGAAGTTTACACCTTTGCCTCCTTGTTCGCACACACTTTTTCAGTTCTGCCCACAAATGTTCTATTGGATTGAGGTCAGGGCTTTGTGATGGCCAATCCAATACCTTGACTTTGTTGTCCTTAAGCCATCTTGCCACAACGTTGGAAGTATGCTTGGGGTCATTGTTCATTTGGAAGACCCGTTTGCGACCAAGTTTTAACTTCCTGACTGTCTTGAGATGTTGCTTCAATATATCCACATGATTTTCCTGCCTCATGATGCCATATATTTTGTGAAGTGCACCAGTCCCTCCTGCAGCAAAGCACCCCACAACATGATGCTGCCATCCCCATGCTTCACGGTTGGGATGGTGTTCTTCGGCTTGCAAGCCTCCCCATTTTTCCTCCAAACATAACGATGGTCATTATGGCCAAACAGTTCTATTTTTGTTTCATCAGATCAGAGGACATTTCTCCAAAAAGTACGATCTTTGTCCCCAGTTACAAACCATAGTCTGGCTTTTTTTATGGCGGTTTTGGTGCAGTGGCTTCTTCCTTGCTGAGCGGCCTTTCAGGTTATGTCGATATAGGACTCGTTTTACTGTGGATATAGATACTTTTGTACCTGTTTCCTCCAGCATCTTCACAGGGCCCTTTGCTGTTGTTCTGGGATTGACTTGCACTTTTCGCTAAAGTATGTTCATCTCTAGGAGACAGAACACGTCTCCTTCCTGAGCAGTATGACGGCTGCATGGTCCCATGGTGTTTATACTTGCGTAATATTGTTTGTACAGATGAACGTGGTACCTTCAGGCGTTTGGAAATTGCTCCCAAGGATGAACCAGACTTGGAGGTCGACAATTTGTTTCCTGAGGTCTTGGCTGATTTCTTTAGATTTTCCCATGATGTCAAGCAAAGAGGCACTGAGTTTGAAGGTAGGCCTTGAAATACATCCACAGGTACACCTCCAATTGACTCAAATGATGTCAATTAGCCTATCTAAAGGCATGAGATAATTTTCTGGAATTTTCCAAGCTGTTGAAAGGCACAGTCAACTTAGTGTATGTAAACTTCTGATCCACTGGAATTGTGACAGTGAATTATAAGTGAAATAATCTGTCTGTAAACAATTGTTGGAAAAATTACTTGTGTCATGCACAAAGTAGATGTCCTAACCAACTTGCCAAAACTATAGTTTGTTAGCAAGAAATTTGTGGAGTGGTTTAAAAACAAGTTCAAATGACTCAAACCTAAGTGTATGTAAACTTCCGACTTCAACTGTATGTTGCTAACCATTTGATAAAAGCAATAAGGTACTCAACCCATGAATTATGGTGAATAAGACACTCCTAAGGGTTATTTCCCTATTATAGCCCTTAGCCGTGTGTTATTCACTATTCTAAACTGGGTGGTTCGAGCCCTGAATGCTGTTTGGCTGACAGCCATGGTATATCAGACCATATACCATGGGTGTGACAAAACATGTATTTTTACTGCTCTAATTACATTGGTACCAGGTTTATAATAGCAATAAGGCACCTTGGGGGTTTGTGATATATGGCCAATATACTACGGCTAAGGGCTGTGTCCAGCCATTCCGTGTTGCGTTGTGCCTAAGAACAGCCCTTGGCCGTGGTATATTGGCCATATACCAATCCTCCTCGGACCTTATTGCTTCATAATCCACTGGTTCTCGTGCCTTATTGCTTTATTGACCTCCATAAACACATACATGCACACTTTCTTGCACGTACACTACCTCTCTCTCAAACACAGACACGCATACTCGCACACCCCCCACACATACAAACTGTCTCTCTCCACAGGTACAGTAG
This sequence comes from Oncorhynchus clarkii lewisi, assembly GCF_045791955.1. Classification (NCBI taxonomy): domain Eukaryota; kingdom Metazoa; phylum Chordata; class Actinopteri; order Salmoniformes; family Salmonidae; genus Oncorhynchus; species Oncorhynchus clarkii. The sequence goes on along the minus strand of NC_092151.1, from coordinate 53,930,362 downwards.
CCTGTGCATCAGAAGTAATCTGTAGAACTCACCACCAGTTTGGGTCGTATCTGGGGCAACGTGCGTGGCTTTCTGCCTTTGTCCAGCACCTCAAAAGGTCATAAAGGCGACGTTGATGTGCCGCAATGCACCCTGATAGGCCTCTGCACACACACCTACCTACCTCCATACTGAAACATAACACACAGAGGCACACACACACACCGACAAGCAAACACACATTGACAGGTTAAATGAGACCAGTTTCCCATTTCTTGTTTGTTGTTAGTCCAGTAGCTATACTGAACAAAAATATAAATGTAACATGCAACAATTAACGAATTTACTGAGTTACAGTTCATATGAGGAAACCAGTCAATTGAAACAAAAGCATTAGGCCCTAATCTATGGATTTCACATGACTGGGAATACAGATATGCATTTGTTGGTTACAGATGTTTTTTTTTAAAGAAAATGGGCCTCACAATGGGTCTCAGGATCTCATTGTGGTATTTCTGTGCATTCAAATTGCCAATCGATAATCGCCTGCCCATATCATAACCCCACCGCCACCATGGGGCACTCTATTCACAATGTTGACATCAGAAAACCGCTCGCCGGTGGCGCAGTGGTTAAGGGCGCTGTACGCAGCGCCAGCTGTGCCATCAGAGTCCTGGGTTCGCGCCCAGGCTCTGTCGTAACCGGCCGCGACCGGGAGGTCCGTGGGGCGACGCACAATTGGCCTAGCGTCGCCCGGGTTAGGGAGGGCTTGGTCGGTAGGGGTGTCCTTGTCTCATCGCGCACCAGCGACTCCTGTGGCGGGCTGGGCGCAGTGTACGCTAGCCAAGGTGGCCAGGTGCACGGTGTTTCCTCCGGCGCATTGGTGCGGCTGGCTTCCGGGTTGGATGTGCGCTGTGTTAAAGAAGCAGCGGCTTGGTTGGTTGTGTATCGGAGGACGCATGACTTTCAACCTTCGTCTCTCCCGAGCCCGTACGGGAGTTGTAGCGATGAGACAAGATAGTAGCTACTACAACAATTGGATACTACAAAATTGGGGAGAAAAAGGGGTAAAATTCAAAAAAATAAAAATAAAAAAAAAATAAAAAGAAAACCGCTCGCCCACACAACGCCATACACATGGTCTGCGGTTGTGATGCCGGTTGGATGTACTCCCAAATTCTCTAAAATGATGTTGGAGGTGGCTCATGGTAGAGATATGAACATTCAATTCTCTGTCAACAGCTCTGGTGGACATTCCTGCAGTCAGCATGCCAATTGCACGCTCCCTCAAAACTTTAGACAACTGTGGCATTATGTTAGGTGACAAAACTGCGCATTTTAGAAGCCTATTATTGTCCCCAGCACAAGGTGCACCTATGTAACGATCATGCTCTTTAATCAGCTACTTGATATGCCACACCTGTCAGGTGGATGAAGTATCTTGACAAAGGAGAATGCTCTAGTGAGCACAGGGATGTAAATAAATACATTTGTGCACACATTTTCTGAGAATTAAGCTTTGTGTGTATCGAACATTTTTGGGATCTTTTATTTCAGCTCATGAAACAGGGGACCAACACTTTACATGCTGCATTTATATTTTTGTTCAGTTTTCTTACATGTTTCGTTTACATTTTTGTTCAGTGTACTTTTCAGACTAATTCCTTCTCACTTGTTCTTGAAGGCATTATTAACAATGGCCTTCAGCACCAGCCGGTCACCAATGTGAGATGGAGCCCGAAAGGGGAACATGTCTATGGTCCTCAGGGTGGGGTGGGCGCTACACAGACGGCTGGAGAATGGATGTGTGTGCGAAAGTGGGGAGAAAGAGGGAGAGAGAGAGCGAGAAAGAGGAACAGGGAAGGAGGGAGGAAGGGAGGGAGGGAGACTTAATCCATCTCACGTCTTCTACAGAGGCTCAACCCTGTTGTGGCCAATCTACTACAACTACATCCACATTTTGACACAATAAGAAACCTCAGTATCTCCATGAGTTTAGAAAGACGGGCAGGTCACAGATATAATAGGACTCAATGGGCTGCGATGGTGGCCACGTTCTCCATCCAGGCCATGATCTGGCCAGCCGACGGTGCCGACCTGGTGGTTGGCATGGGGCGGCAGCACAAGCGCCACGCTCTCTACCTGCGTCCGCTCGGCTGGCACTGGGTCCTTGTACTCCTCGCAACACAAGTACGCACACACACACGCACGGGAGCGCAATGCAACTGCTCTGGACAACAGACTGTGGCATGGGTGTGACTACATTCGAGATAAGAGGGAAATTGGACGTTTAAAGCATTTTGTGACCTTCCTAGTCCGGTCATGTTAGTTCCAACGCTTCCTGTTTGTACTGTACCTAGTTGAGCTGTGCTGCTGCTCAGTAGGTCTGTGATGATCTCAGCGGGGATCAGTCTCATCCTCCTCCTCCTCTCTGCCGCGATGCTGTACTCCATCTGCTCTGCCTGCGTCCGTGGAATCACCTGCATCTGCACACGCACACACAGAGTGTTGGTGGGCGATGTGTGTCCTCCTATTGGAGCATGACATGTTGATATGTCCAACACGGTCAAACTAAGATGGGTGCTTTCTCTCCCTTTTTCTCGCTCTTCAGCCCTCACCTTCCCCGCCTCAGTACGTCGCACCACAAAAGATGGCAAAGGCATTGCACACGTTCCACTGGCAATTACTGAACGGGTCCTCACAGCTCACCGCGATGCCCACCTGAGGGTAGTGCCCACATGGCATCACATCCAGACACCAGGCAGTGTGTCAGATATATTTTTTACAACACATCTATTACTAAGGCAGCATCCCAAATGGCACCCTATATGCCCTATGGCAGTGGTTTCCAAACCTCTTCACTCTGCCCCCTCCTACCCCCATTCCATCAATGGGTAACCCCCTCCCCCACGCCACATCTATTTCTATGGGCACAAGCACTGTACATCAAACAAACTGTACACACACCATGTTTGTTGGTAGAGAGAAAATGTTGCAGGTTTAAAGCTAATTTCCTGCTATTCTATACATTTTGCCATGGGGTGGAGATTTTTTTTTTTATTGTTGCCATTTTTAAGATAATTTCCTGCAATTCTACACATTTTGCCATGTCTTGTGTGTATTCATGTGATATCTGAGTGACTCAAACATAACATCAGAATCCATGGGCTAAAAACCTAGTTAAAAAAAAATTAGCCGATATGGGCTAGTTGATCTGGACATTATTGACAGGTTAGAAATAGCTCTCTAAGGTCTGCATTGACAAAAGGGAAACCTGCTGAGGCACCACCCAATTTCAAAATTGCACCTTGTGCCTTGTACAATTACAACTTTCAAGAGTAAGTTGAAAGCCCGACTTGAGTTCCTGCGCCTTCCCCGCCGATGCCTCACGCCCCAGAGTTTGGGAAGCACTGCCCTATGAGCCTTGGTTAAAAGCAGTGCACTATATAGGGAAAGGTATCCCATTTGGGATGCAGATTAAGTAATTAGTGAAATAAACAGAAGATGCTACTGTAAAGAACACATGATCTAGACCAGTATCATCTATTGGGAAGCAGCAGTATGTATGCAAATATTGTTTTGTATACATTATTCATTATATCAAACCAACTATTCCATGGATTCACATTGAAGCTGCTTCAGTAGCAGGTTCATCCTGCCCAGATGTTCCACAGAGAGGTTTAAACGATCGTTTTTACCCACAGCCATGAGGCTTTTTAATGACTGTAATGGGTTAACGTTTATACCAGGTCTTTCTATTGGAAAATGTTGTCTGTTTTCCCCAGAGTAGCACTTGAATCAGACTATTATTTTAGGGACACTACGGTTGGTGCATGTGCCTTTGTCTTAATCTGTTCATGATATAATAAAAAAATTATGTGTTGGTCATTGTTGCGTGTTCTGTCATTGTAAGTCATTGATGATGCATGCTGTGATAAAACAATTTCCCAAGTTGGGATTAATAAAGTAATACTCTATACTCTCTCTCCTTTGTACTACACAAAGATAATAATACAAAAAAAAGATGTCCCCACAAACCTTCATACTGGATGTGAAGGCTCTGTTGACTTTCGCTTTGATGTTGACAACCTGTCTGACTCTGCGTGCAAACAGACAGAAGCATTTATATTTATATAATCAACATTGGACAGTGGTTACTGTGTAAACAGAAGAATAGCAGGCCCTCCTTTCTGTGGCTGAGCAAAAGGCAGTATAAACATACTGAAAAGGTTTGTTTTAGGGAGTGAAAGACTTACCCTATAGTGTGGTCAAAGTGGACGTCATCAACAGAGTTGGTAATACAGGGAGACCCTGCGTGTCTTTCAGCTGTGACAACATAGAAGAACATAGCTATTACATACTGGACAGCAGGGGCGCAAACTGTCACTGGGGACAGAGGAGACATGTCCCCTCCACATTCTGAAATTGTATTTTTGTCCCCCCCCCAGTTTTATCATTGGAATGTGATACAAATCGAGGCAACGGTGTGCTTTAGGACCATGCGGACACCTCCGAGCATCAGGTAGGCTGTTTGGAGTGTTTATCCGACTGGATCATTTTTTAAATAATTATTATTATGTTCCCCCCACTTCTAAAACCAACGTTGTGCCCCTGCTGGACAGTATAAATCCCCTGTGGGGCTAACACGACTCTATGGCTGTTGATCTAAATCCACGTCTTGGAGGGCTCCAGTCAGTCAGTCTGCATCCCAAATGGCAACTTAGTCTATATATAGTGGTTTTCTTCCATTTGGTGCCTAATGAACACAACCCAGGTCTAGAGGGACCACTTTCTCTTTAGAGGTCATACTATGAGGTCAGAGGTCATAGCTCACCAGACAGACAGGCTGTGGAGTCCATCCACTTGAGCAGCTGGCCTACACTGACCAGTCTTGATCTAGTGCAGTGGTATTCACACTTTTTCAGCAGAGACCCCATTTTTATGCCAGAATTTCTTGCAACCCCACCCACCCCAATTACACAATTTTAAAAATGTATATTTTTACATCAACAAAACCTTCAATTCATTACATTTGAGTGTATCTTATCAAAATGAAAAGAAACCAATAAATATAGTTAATCAAACCATTTTTCTAATTATCTTTCTCAAAAATGTTTGTATATCGTCCCATACAGTTAGTTCTGTACTTTCGCGATCCCACTGCGATTTGGTCACGGATCATAATACAACATGGCATTGACCCCAGGCTCAATTGTTACCCGAGATTTAGCTGTTTGGTGGACGAGATTATATATTATAACGTTTCCTCATCATAAAGGTGCTCCTAGAATAGTTTTAAAACACAAACAAGTAATATTGTAGTTGTATCAAGCTCTTTGAATATATTATTTAATTATGCAAAGGTCTTAATAGCACCACATTCATCACATTCGTGGAAATCCTAATATATCATGACTAGGTATGAGGAAAACAGAACAAAACAGTTTTTTTTCCTGTCTGAAAACAATTTGGCTCTCAGCAGGATTTGGCTTTGATCTGTCTAAAACAATGCTCGATGTGAACAAGAGGCAATTCCCACCCTAAACGACTGTGTTTACACAATGGGTCTCATCTAAATTTCAAAAATAACTTCTGAAGGAGTCACATTTTTCAATGAAACAAATAACTAAATAATTTATTGCTGTTTTTTACAGTTCAATTCGCTCAAGCAGCGCAGTAATTTTGGACCAGAGCCACTGCGCAAACAAAAGTTATTGTGCTTCACAAAACAAGATGCTTTACTGCAGCTCTGTTTGTCCTCTGACATATGTTTAACACTATTATTTCTTCCTCGAAGAACAGTGAGAAATAGTGTATAATATCGTTTTGGATTGTTCCACACATTAGTTCCAAAGAAAATCAGTATTTATGTTCTGGATAAAACAGTCCATTTAAAGACTATGTATCCATCACGGCTAAGAAGGTTAGAATTGTCATAGGGCCATTTGGCATAAAGTTATCAACTGTCTGTTCCAGCTCTCATGGAATGGTTACCTGTCTCGCGCTCACCGGACATGGCGACATAGACATGACCTCCAATAACTGGATTGGTCCCGTTATCAATCTCGTTATTCGATTATCCGGTTATCATCCCACACTCATGAGATAGGCTATAAGCTATTAGCGTGGTGAAACTACCGAGGGAGTAGAAAACTGTAGGTATATATCCACACAACAAAAGTCTCAAGTCTGTCTGCAGAGTAATTTGACAGAGCAGACTAAAAACAAAGAGTAGGCAATCGTTTATGAAACGTTTTACATAATTTCCCAAGACACAAAAAAATGACTTACCCAAACTGAAATGATATGCAGACGATCCGGTCACATTTGCTTGAATGAATGTGCACAACAAAACGTACGTCTCACTGAGAAAAGTCGCACACCAGACACCACCCCCTTTCTGCCCATTCCTCGGACGCAACAGTGTGGTGTCGCGGCTAAACAGATCACACGCATCCTGTTGGTAGAGTTGCGTGACCAATTTAATTTAAACTTTTTAAGGTGGAACTTTAAGATCAATACCACTTTATTGGTCTATTGCACATAGCGGCGGTTCTAGCTTGTATGGCTCCCCTCCCCTCTTCAACGCCCCCTGCCAACAAAAAAAAAGCACCATTCTGCACTAACTGTAATTTTTATTCAGACATTTGGAACAACACAAATAATTATAACATTTAAAACACATGTACATATATGAAAAAATATATATACAAAAATTAGACTAATAAATATCAAAGATAAGTAATAAAGACAAATATAAACACATTTGTGTTGATTTGGCACTTGAGCATCAATCCCCCAACACTGTCAACCAAGAGTCAAGACTAAACCAATTCACCTTGGTGGTGTGCAGACTGGTTTTATATTATTCTTAACAATTTCGCACAAACCAGAAAAAATGCAACAATAGGTCTGTGAAACTATATATTCACCAGTATTATGAATGAATTGTGGTAGATTTGGTAGCATTTCGTAGTGTGACTGATTTTACTAGTTGCATTAGTACTGTACAAAGTTAGAGATGCGCTATTTGATAGATTCCCCCGCTCCCCCTACCTCGGGCTTCCAGTGGGGAGACCTGAGGTCAACCTACCCCCCCCCCCCCCCCCCCCCCCCCTTCCGCTTTTAACTCAACCCCTCCGAAAGACACACATACATACATACACATACTATATAATGCTCTCGCATTTATTGGAAAAAGTCCATGAAAGGCATGACCCAGCGCCCCTGCGGAAATAGAGAAAGTACATTGCCACCTGTGCCATAGGTCCAGACCTATTGGCAGTGTCCAAGGGAGGTAACAATATTCCTCCACTCTCCTGAAGTGTTCCATTTACAAACCCCAATGTGAACAGGGGACACTTCCATCAAAAGCCTTAGGCCTAGGCCCTATTTAAATGTACGTTTCAGCCATTTAGCAGATGTTCTCATCCAGAGCGATTTACAGGGGCAATTGGGGTTAAGTGCCTTGCTCAAGGGAACATAGACTGTTTTTTCACAAAGTCGTCTCGGTGATTCAAACCAGCGACCTTTCGGTTGCTGGCCTACTAACAACAATGTAGCGAAAAGAGAGAAAACAACCAAAATGGGGGCTTCAAATCAAAGTGTATTTGTCATGTGCGCAGAATACGACAGGTCTAGTAGACCTTACAGTGAAATGCTTACTTACAGGCTCTAACCAATAGTGCAAAAAAGGTGTTAGGTGAACAATAGATAAGTAAAGAAATAAAAACAACAGTGAAAAGACAGGCTATATACAGTAGCGAGGCTACATACAGACACCGACACTGGTTAGTCAGGCACACCGGTTAATCCAGATCCAATGACCCTGCACTGAACGAGCGAACGATCAACTGTGCCATAGGGGTTCAGACCTCTTGAGCTAGGCTGTGGTAGCATAGGCACACATGAATCATGCTTTTTTATTGGTTTAGTCTGTTTGGGAGGATATTAGGCCCTATACATAAAAATAAAAAAAATGAAACATGGATATATCACTTTAATTACACAGATAGTAAATTCATTTTTGTTATTTGAGTTATTTGTCATCAATAGATATGCAATATAACTAATTTTATAAACTGGGTGGTTCCAGCCCTGAATGCTGATTGTCTAAAAGCAGTGGTATATTGTTAGAAGGTTATAAGTTACAGGTTACATTGTTTTATAGGTAATATTTACTGTAGGCCTAAAGCCATGTTCTTCATTGCAGAGTGAAACGAGCGCCGCACTATGGCAGGTTTGTCCTGTCACATTTTACCCCTATGAGTAATAGTCTACTGTCGGTTTCAAGTTCCCCCTATAAACCAACTGTGACCAGATAGACAGAATCCTGTGGGTTCTCATAGTGGAACATCGACTGCTTAGTTGAAATTCATTATCATATCTGAAGGCTACTGTAGGCCTATTTGATTTACATAACGCCAGGTAGGATGATACATGTATCATGTACAACTGAAAAATGTTTTTCAGCGACCTAGTTTGAGTTAAATCGGATTTAAACAAAATGAGAAGACATTAATACATTCTTAAATCATGTTGGGAAAATTATCAACTGCATATGAGCCTACAGTAGGCTATAACTTGCAAAATTCCCAATAGCAGAAGGCTAATGACAACACAAACGGTAGAAATGTGATCACAGGACATTCTAATTGCAACATTTGTGATAGACAGACGCGTGAAAGAGCGTGTAGAACAGTCAGCGGTTTTAAGGAACCCGTGAACTGATTCCATATCAACAACCAATAAGGTCTCTTTTTACTTTGAGTGTCCTTAAAGGCGAAGATGCTGTTACTTCAGTTCAGATCAAGCCGAGTCTCTTGAATGGTCAATTATACATATTAGACTAGATGGAAACAGGTGGTAGCCTAGGCCTATGATAAAAAAAACACAATTTAATAACCTATTTATTAAATTAAGGGAATAAAACCTTTGTATTTCACAATAGTCTATGGTTATGCTATTTTAACCATGGAAATTGAACAGGATATGGGTAAAAATACATAATGTGTTTTATTTGCTTATGTCCTATGGATAAGGTATACTGTGGATAAGGCTATAATAATAACTGACAATTTAATAAGTCATCATAGAGAGGGCTGAAACTGGAGTGTGCTGGTATCTAATGATTGTTGAAATGCTGAAATAATAGTCTAGAGATGATACCTCTCAATGTTGAAGATAGCTTGCCTTTTATTCTAACATTGCATGACAATAAACATTGAGATATGTAAAGTAGATTGCCTACTGTAACAACCACCTCCAATTGGCAACAAAAGGCATGACATAACTTTAGGGCAGGACTAGATGGAAGTACTGTACGCTCATTGGTGAAAAATAATCGCCAGTCAATTTAGCCCCATCCCTTCCCATTGACCAGGCTCGGTTGAGAAGTGCGGTTGGAGTGTGAGAGGGTCGCGGCCGAGGCTGACTGATGGTCTGACAGATGAAATAGCGAAAATACAGAAAGAGAAGACGGGCGTCCTCCTCCTTCAGAAAACCATGTTCCCTAAAGGCAAAGTGTCCGCTGTACCGTCGGATGGCCAAGCACGGGAAAAGTAAGTTTTAAAACCTATGTCTTACCTAATGCAAATTGTTTCCCTCCTCGGGTTTGTGGTTTGCTGGACAGCTGAATTAAAGGAGCGAATTTCCTCATTCGAGGATGGAATTGAATGAACCGCCTTGTCTGCTCGCCATTCCTTCCTTACCCTGCCTTCGGCTTTATATTCTTCCTGGGCCTCATTACTGAACGTACATTGGTGTTTGTATTTGCAATTCAGCATCTAAGTATCTTTGCATTTTTTTAAATATTTTTTTTAACCGAAAACGTGAAATGAGTAGCGTAAAAAAAATGTACTCTCCAATTTGGCTTTACGTCGTTTCTGTTGCATTAATTGATACACTTTTGCTTCCACCAGTGCTTCGGTTGCTACTTTGTTTCAGTTCGCGGCTATGAGGGCAGTCTCCAACACTCAATCTCTTTTATTTACAATAACGCGTTTTCTTGGTTACAGTATTTCCGATTTGAAGTGTTTGGAAAAAGCCATTGTGCGAAAGGCCTTTTGGAGTCGGCGGTCCATGCAAACTACCGAAAAATGAATGTCTGTCGATCATGTACCCCAAAGTGAAAGAAATATTAGTTGATTAGAGACACTCATTAGTCCTAATAGAGTAAAAGTAGATTAGTTTAGAGTTGGCTAAACTGTGTAGTTCTAACACTTTTGTCGTATTGTTCAAACAGTTTTTTTTATTTTATTTTTTTAAATTTGTTCACAGGTTAGCTTTATACGTCTATGAATATTTGTTACACATAGGAGCACAGAAGTCAGCACAGACCTTTTTATCAGAGGTGAGTGTCGTACTACCAAACACGGTAGCATATTAACAAACACATTTCCATATGAAGCCATTATTAATAAAATTATTATTATTAAGTAGGCCCTATTGTTCATGTACTTTTTAAATATTTTTTTATTTAATTCTCCACTTTCCAGATACGATGGGAAAAGAACATCACACTCGGGGAACCACCTGGGTTCCTACACTCTTGGTGGTGGTAAGTGTTACTTATGTCACTATTAACAATACACCAAGTTCTACCGTGTACAGTATTCTATTGCTTTATGACTTGTGTGTCTTGTCCACAGTGTATTTTGGGACCTGTATTGTGCCGCACCAGAGAGAAGAGAGACATGTGACCACTCCAGTGAAGCGAAAGCCTTCCATGATTATGTGAGTTCTGCTCCTCATGAGACTTGCTGCTGCACATGTTGCTGGTGTTCTGCTCACAAGCCTGGGGCAGTATTTATAAAGGGTCTCAGAGTAGGAGTGTTGACCTGGGATCAGGTCCCCTCCTGAACATAATTGTTTTGAAGATGATCTGAAAGTGGAAACTGATCTTAGAGCAGCACTCCTACTCCGAGACCCTTTATAAAAACGGACCCTGGTTTCATTTGCACCTACTACATTTTCAAATGTAGAAAGAGATTGCACCCAGATGGGCCTCAGCCCAGTTTACGTAAAACATTTAAATTTTCCATCCGTCCCTTTTTTGATATTTTATGTAGGCCTGTCTTCCTTATTCCACCATCATACAGTTTTGATGCCATGTGTAGTGGCAATGGAGAGATGTTGTTCTGACTTGTTTCTACTCTTAATTTAATTGAATATCTAAAGTGTAAACTATAGCCACTTATTTCCCTTTGCTTTTTTTGTCAGCAACTGGACATTGTTTTTAGGGGGGCTAGTTACCCCATGTTACCTTACACTTCTGCTTATAGATGTTTCCAATAATAAATGCTTATTTTTGATTAACATTTGTGAAGTGTGTCCTAATGAACACGATCCAGCTCTCCCTTTGTTGTGGCCAGTCACTGTTGCACAATGTTCAAGAGCAGAGATGGGTTCAGATTCTCAACTATCTTGAGGATGGCAGGGGCCAAGAATTGTTATTTTAAACTCCAGATGAACCCGTCTCCATCTTGAGCTACATTGGGCTTTTTTTCCTGAGCTAACAGGATAGTTGTACTCTATTGGAACTGACATTTATGGAGCCTGTTACTTATTAAAGATTCTTCTGTTCAAATAGATTATTTTTCCCAAAACGGATGCACAGTGGTTATGGCCTATCACTAAGCTCTGCTCTTGCATATTGACAATTTGCATATGGTCTTTACATGTTCAGAACACAGCATTTGGGGAAATGGCTTTAGGCATGAAGGAAGACTCTCGTACAACTGCTGGTCCGGTCAGTCTGCCCCAGGATAGGCAGTCAAACCCCATTGGAAGCATCCAAATAACCATGGCTACATCCCAATTATCTCCTCTTCCTCCCAAAGGGTGTACTTGTTTACTTCCCTTTACTGATTTGAGAAGAAATTACTGGTATATGAAATTTGGTAGGAAGTGAACTACACTGCTCAAAAAAAATAAAGGGAACACTTAATTAAACAACACAATGTAACTCCAAGTCAATCACACTTCTGTGAAATCACTGTCCACTTAGGCAGCAACACTGATTGACAAAGTTCACATGCTGTTGTGCAAATGGAATAGACAACAGGTGGAAATTATAGGCATTTAGCAAGACACCCCCAATAAAGGAGTGGTTCTGCAGGTGGGGACCACAGACCACTTCTATGTTCCTATGCTTCTTGGCTGATGTTTTGGTCACTTGAATGCTGGCGGTGCTTTCACTCTAGTGGTAGCATGAGACGGAGTCTACAACCCACACAAGTGGCTCAGGTAGTGCAGCTCATCCAGGATGGCACATCAATGCGAGCTGTGGCAAGAAGGTTTGCTGTGTCTGTCAGCGTCGTGTCCAGAGCATGGAGGCGCTACCAGGAGACAGGCCAGTACATCAGGAGATGTGGAGGAGGGCAACAAACCAGCAGCAGGACCGCTACCTCTGCCTTTGTGCAAGGAGGAGCAGGAGGAGCACTGCCAGAGCCCTGTAAAATGACCTCCAGCAGGCCACAAATGTGCATGTGTCTGCTCAAACGGTCAGAAACAGACTCCATGAGGGCCTGACGTCCACAGGTGGGGGTTGTGCTTACAGCCCAACACCGTGCAGGACGTTTGGCATTTGCCAGAGAACACCAAGATTGGCAAATTCGCCACTGGCGCCCTGTGCTCTTCACAGATGAAAGCAGGTTCACACTGAGCACATGTGACAGTCTGGAGACACCGTGGAGAATGTTCTGCTGCCTGCAACATCCTCCAGCATGACCGGTTTGGCGGTGGGTCAGTCATGGTGTGGGGTGGCATTTCTTTGGGGGGCCGCACAGCCCTCCATGCGCTCGCCAGAGGTAGCCTGACTGCCATTGGGTACCGAGATGAGATCCTCAGACCCCTTGTGAGACCATATTCTGATGTGGTTGGCCCTGGGTTCCTCCTAATGCAAGACAATACTAGACCTCATGTGGCTGGAGTGTGTCAGCAGTTCATGCAAGAGGAAGGCATTGATGCTATGGACTGGCCCGCCCGTTCCCCAGACCTGAATCCAATTGAGCACATCTGGGACATCATGTCTCACTCCATCCACCAACGCCACGTTGCACCACAGACTGTCCAGGAGTTGGTGGATGCTTTAGTCCAGGTCTGGGAGGAGATCCCTCAGGAGACCACCCGCCACCTCATCAGGAGCATGCCCAGGCGTTGTAGGGAGGTCATACAGGCACGCGGAGGCCACACACACTACAGAGCTTCATTTTTACTTGTTTTAAGAACATTACATCAAATTTGGATCAGCCTGTAGTGTGGTTTTCCACTTTAATTTTGAGTGTGACTCCAAATCCAGACCTCCATGGGTTGATACATTTGATTTCCATTGATCATTTGTGTGTGATTTTGTTGTCAGCACATTCAACTATGTAAAGAAAAAAAAGTATTTAATAAGAATATTTCATTCAGATCTAGGATGTTATTTTAGTGTTCCCTTTATTTTTTTGAGCAGTGTATTACTAGCCCGTGTCTCTCCCAAGCCCGTGCTGGAGACACACGCTACTTTTGTGTGAATGTTTAAACTAAATGTATACTGAAGAAATATATAAACACAACATGCAACAATTTCAAAATATTTTACTGAGTTACAGTTCATGTAAGGAATATGTCAATTGACATTAATTAGGCCCTAGTCTATGGATTTAACATTATTGGGCAAGAGCATAGCCATGGGTCATCCTGGGAGGGCATGGACCCACCCACTAGGGAGCCAGGCCCACAAAGGGCTTTATTGTAGACAGCCGGATGTGGAGGTCCTGGGCTGGCATCGTTACACATGGTCTGCGGTTGTGAGGCCGGTTGGACATGCTGCCGAATTCTCTAAAAGGACATTGAAGGCGGCTTATGGTAGAGATTCATATTCAATTATCTGTCAACATCTCTGGTGGACATTCCAGCAGTCAGCATGCCAATTCCATGCTCTCTCAGTTTGAGACATCTGATATTGTAGTGTGACAACTGCACATTTGAGTAGCCTTTTATTGTCCCCAGTATAAGGTGCACCTGTGTAATGATCATGCTATTTAATCAGTTTCTTGATATGCCACACCTGTCAGTTGGATGGATAATCTTGGAAAAGGAGACATGCTCACGAACAGGGATGTAAAGAAATTTGTGCACAAAATTTGAGAGAAATAAGCTTTTTGTGTGTATGGAACTTTTCTGGGATCTTTTTATTTCAGCTCATGAAACATGGAGCCAGCACTTTACATGTTGCGTTTATATTTTTGTTCCGTATATTTGTATTTGAGTGTTTAACCAGCATTTGTGACTTGAGTCTAATTATCTGTACAAAACAGTGAATCTAATACTTGTGGAGCATAAAAATACTTTTCCAATTTCCTGAAATACTTTGCAAATGCAACTTATTTTTTTTGTAACCTGAAATGGTATATTCATTGCGTTTTCATTTTAGCATATGCTTTGATCCAGGACAACTTACACTAGGGAGTGTATACTGGTCCCCCCGTGGGAATTGAACACTCAACCCTAGCGCTGTGAGCGCTAAGCTCTACTGTACCAACTGAGCCACATATCAAGTGGTTTGTGATGATTTGACGTCTCAATCACTTTTTCTTCATGGTGATGCAAAGTCTAAAGGTACCAAACCTAGATAACTAGCCTATGTACAATACAGTAATTTACATTAACTGTTTTGTATGGATGGTAAATTTATTACGGCACAAAAAGTGGTTATTCCCATGTTATTTGATCAAGAAAAATATTTAATTTGTGGATGTTTTGTTGCTTTGCCCATAACATTGCACCTTCTGATGTAAATGTTTGAGGACAAGGTCTTGTTGTTTCCGGATTCCATTAGAATTAAAATCGCAGAGAAGGGGATAGGGCAACAACTGAAAACACCAAACGTAGTCATTGTGTGCTATGAATATGGGACCATATACTTAACTTTTTTTTAAATAAACATAAGTGGATTTGTCTTTACTTTTGGTCCCCTAAAATGGGGGGGACCATGTATTTTAAAAGTGATGTAATCCCATTTTAGGGAACCAAAAGCATTAGGACATTCACTTAACTTTTTAACTAACATAATGGTCCCATATTCAATAGTACGCAATGACTACGTTTGGTTTCAGATTATTTTCGTGCCCAATAGAAATGAATGGTAAATGGAAATCTAAACATTTCTACATTAATGTGGATGCTAGCATGATTATGGATAATGAGTGAGAAAGTTGGACGCACAAATATCATACCCCCAAGACATGCTAACCTAATATATTAGTACAAGAAGTGCTGTAATTTCTAACCAGTTCACCCGATATGGATGAAAATACCCTCAAATTAAAGATGACAACCTCCTAGTCATTTCAATTCCAAAGTGCTGGAGTACAGAGCCAAACCAAATGTGTCACTGTCCCAATACTTCTGCAGCTCACTGTATATCACATTTTCAGTCAAATAAAACACCAATACAGTACCGTGTACATTTGAGGGTAACTGGTATCTGTATTAGTTTTACTAAGTATTCATACCACTGACTGACTTTTGAGCTGTTTTGACTGCAATTTAGCATATCTCCGAAGGTAATTTAGATTTTTTTTACACGGTCAAACCTCGTTATAACCATTTAACAGGTGATCTATCTGGTCAAACTGATACAGGGCCCTATCCACCCTCTGTTTTTAGATCATTTGTAATTTTCTACAGAGAAACAGATTCAAATAAAGGTCCTGTTCATCAAACATGGGATCCCATTTGGAGATGGGAGCCCCGTGAATCGATGTTGGTTCTGTCTGTTCATCTTAGGCTAGTACATGTATGTGAGCTCAGTGCTCTCTTTGTTTGCGTCGGCCCAGGCTTTCTCCTTTCTCTGCTCTGTGTTTGCGTACAGTAGGCCTAGGGTTTGTCTTTCGTTTTCTCTATCTTTCTCCCTCCATGGCCAGTAGTCCCAGCGCTGTCTTTGTCTCTGTGGGCTTTGGGTGGGGGGAGGTGGCTGGCTGGGCTGCTAGCAGGGAAGCAGCGATGCATCACGGCTCGTAAAGCGCAGGGCCCTTCCTCCCTGGCGTATTCACGCCTGGTTGGATGGATGCTCCCCAGGGGCTCCGTCGCCATGGTGTCAGCAGCTGATTGATGGCTGTCAGGGAGCTGAGGGACAGACTAGAAAAGGGGAGTGGCCACTGGCATATGCCTGGCAACCAAGGGAGGAGCAGAGAGAATATGTGAAAGGGGGGATGGGGAGTGGTAGAGCTTGAGTTCTCTTCTCTGGGTCTTACTGCCAGACCTTTCACCATCAGGGACAAGGAGACTGCTATGAAAACAACAGCAATTTTTATGGAGTTGGTGGATGGTTGAAGATCGACTAGCTTAGGCCCAGGCTTCATTTTTTATAGCTTGGTTCAGGTGGATGATGTGAGATGGTAAAGCAGTCCAGGGGCCGTATGTATGTATCAAGCGTCTTCGAGATATTACTGTCCATGAAGTCTTATTCGTTGTGACGTAAAAGACAACTGGTCCTAAATCGGCACTCCGAGACGCTTGATGCATATGGCCCAGGTCAGGACATGGCCAGTTAGTTTAGTGTGGTCTCTCTGGCCTGTCCCCTTTTCTCCGAGCTGTGCTGAATCCCCCTTGTCCCTTTCTGTCTCTACCTTCTCAGAACTACCTTAATCAAACACTTTCCTGTTTTATTTCTCCTCTCTCCCCCACTTTGTCTGTCTTTGTACAGAGACAACAGCTGCTGTGACCTACAACACACACACACACACACACACAACCAGGGGGGTGGGTCTAGTCTGTCAAAAAGAAGCCCCCCCCCTAGGGGATGTTTAGAGAGAGGCCCCCACACCACCCCACTCAGCTGCCCCCCAGGCAGCAGAGTCTGTGACATCTGCCCCATCCTGTACCAAAGCATCTGGGAGTCTTGGCCCTCCTCTCCCGCAGCAGAACAGTGGCTTCATAACACATGGCACCCTATTCCCTTTAGAGTGCACTACTTTTCACAAGGGCCCATAGGGTATATGGTGCCATTTGGTGGGGGACACAGAGCTACAGTTGAATATGCACTGCAGTGGGCTCTAGTACCAGAAGATGAGGATCAGAAGGAACATTCCTGGAGACTTTCCATGCACACTAGTGCATTTGAGAGCTTACAGTTCATGTGTTAAGGTACAAGAGACTTGTTTTAGAACATACATATGATTGTTACCATTTTGAAGTAACAGATGATTCTTAGGTGCAACACTAACATCCCCATAGTCCATGACGTGTCAACGTGCTAATATCCCTCCACAGCTACCTGACGCCCACATCATGCATAGCAGTGCTTATTATTTGACCATGCTGGTAATTTTTGAACATTTGAACATCTTGGCCATGTTCTGTTTAATCTCCACCCGTCACAGCCAGAAGAGAACTGGCCACCCCACATAGCCTGGTTCCTCTAGGTTTCTTCCTAGATTTTGGCCTTTCTAGGGGGGTTTTCCTAGCCACCGTGCTTCTACACCTGCATTGCTTGCTGTTTGGGGTTTTAGGCTGGGTTTCTGCACAGCACTTCGAGATATCAGCTGATCTTAGAAGGGCTATATAAATACATTTGATTTCATGATCACACTATTCTATGACAACCATACTAGTCTCCCAGAGAGACATTTGTCTATAAGCCTCTGCAGACCTGCACGCAACTACGCAATTCTCTGTCCACGTTCGAAAGTACGAGATCCGAGTTAAAAGTATGCAAAATGAATAGGGCCTGTTTTTTTTGTTTTTTTTTAAACATTTGAATTTAAAAAAATGTATCAACGGAGTAAATCTAACATCCTGATTCTCGAGCTGCAACACAGACTTGTACGGAGTTTATCAACAGACATGGAGATTAATACATCATTATTCGACGCTACACCGTGTCTGCCCCTCCTGTTTGTTGTGATGCTGAGTTTGCCGACCTTTCAGCTGTACGTAAACGAGGACCAATCCCTTTTCGACTCCGTGTGTTGTGGAACGGTTAACACTAATTGTTTCAAGCTAACGTTAGCGAACATACGCTGGACATTCAGTGGGCTCTAAAGTGCTAAATATGCTAGCGAACAGGCAAATCGGTCTAGGGAATGATTTCCTGAACATTTTGAAGGTCTCCAGAAGATTGGATCTCACCCACTGTTTACTATCATAGCTTTTTTTGTTTTTATTATGGATAACCTATTTAATTGATACTGATCTGCTTCAAACATTTGTTTCCATAATATCAGAGTAATAGTTTTTATTTATTCACCGTGGCTAAGACGTTTGTACATTTTGTACCTCAACTTATGTTTAATAATTTTTTTTAAAGGCCCTTTTGTGTGTTCTAATTAGATCTTGGGGGTGAACCCCAGTTCGGTGCGTGCCATGCGCGCGAGGTGAATCTCCACTTTGCCGCGCGTGTCTGGTACTCTTAAAAGTTGGACAGGGTTGGCAGGTCTGCCTCCTGTAGGCTCAAGGCAGGGTTGTTCTCATTAGGGTGCGCTGTTGCAAAACATTTAGCAACCAAACCCAGCATTACCCATTACCTTTTTTTTAGGTTAGTCTCTCCATTCCGTTTTTAGTTTGGTTCCCAGTGAATAGCTTACGACCCATCCTACAAAGCAGGATCATGTTAGCCAGCTAACTTAGATAAACAAATACATTGTTTCTGGGTCATTTAACAAATCTACATTTGAATATGGGTCAATCCAATACAGTCCCATTTTTAGCAATATCTTAGAAATGTGAAGTTATTTCTGAACATTCAAGCAAGTTGGCTGGTCATTGATCCTACTTTGTGACCCCCCCCCAGGTGTCCTAGGGTTGAAGGATGCCTCCTGATTGTAGCTAACTTTGTCAGTGTGTTCCAGGTACGACTGGGCTGGATGGGTCCTTCTGGCCTCACTTCTCCCCCTACTGTGGTATTTCACAGTGGACCTGCAGGACCCGGCTCAGATATAATTAGGAAGGGGTGCAGTCAGTCGATATACCAGGGACTGCGAGTGTGTTCGGTTATATCCACTAGTGTTGTCTGTGGAGGTTGAGCACTTAAGAGAGTGCAGGGAGGTGAGATGGTAAGGTGTGTGTGTGTGTGTGTGTGTGTGTGACTTCATTTTCTCAAGATGTGTGTTTTTGATGGTGGTACTTTATATACTGTTACCCTCCTTGTGATTACTCCATGCTCTCACAAGCCACCTGTCATAACTAGCCTTTGATTCCAGATGCTAATACCAGTGTGAAATGTAGGCATTGGCCTCTGCTGAAATGCTTCCACAAAAAAAAAAAAAAACGGTCAATTACAAGCGTGCGACCAAAGCAAATGGCACATTAGTGAATTATGGCTGTGGTTGGGACAGGAAATGGCCTAGCAGTGAGACTTTGCTGTGTATAAGCACTTTGAAATGAATCCCACAGATTTCTATCAAATCTACTGGATACTTGCTGGATCAGCACGTTTGGCTGTGCAGTTAGATTCCACCCCGGTCAAACTTGAGAGGCTTGTACTGTCTGGTGTGTGTGTGTGTGTGTGTGATACTTATAACGGCCAGTTTCATGGACACAGATTAAGCCTAGTCTTACAATGATAAACATGATTTCTTAGTCCGTCTATGAAAATAGTTTTAAAGGTTTGACTCCTGCGTAATAGCACACGTTGACCGGTTTTCTAAACTTTAAGTGCTCATAGAGCCAACCAGTCAATGATAAACTTGAACGATCAATATGTAAACCTAGTGGTAATTTACCAAAGTAACCATCAATCTATGTATGGTAAATTAGGTGATTTATACTTGAATAGCTTTTAAGAAATAAAATGTTTTATTTGTGTCCATGAGTTTCTAGTGGATAAATCATATGGGTCAAGAGAATTTGCCTAATTAATTTAAAAAAGCATCTGAGAAACAATGACATTATTTTCAATTAACTCTGCAACACTTCCAACTATTGACTTTTTCAAAACTGCCACCAGTTTGGCGCAAAAACATTAACAAAGACCTTGACAGTTTTTATTTTACTGTCTTAAAAAATAAAGGATATTTCATGCTGCAACTCTTGAATTAAACACCAATAGTGACTACCAAGTTGATGGTTTATATTTAGGATAATGTTTTACAGATTTGTCATTCTATTTTGCATATTTTATGTGATAAGGGCCAGAGATAATTAGACACCTGTGATAATCTGAAGTACCCAAAATGACACTAGATTTCCTCAGATAAATTCCTCCCAAAACATGAAAGTTACCAAAATTCTGGTATCTTACTGGCAAACCTCAAGTTTACACAAACACCCTACCTTTGCAACCCTACAGACAAAATATCCTTATCTCAGTTCTAACCCCTCTAACTCTTTATTGTCTTATCTTTACAGAGTGCGGCTGCAGCCCCCAGTCCAGTGATGGGGGGGATGCCCCCTGGAGAGGGGATGCCCGGTGGACCCATGCCCCCTGGATTCTTCCAGGTCAGTCTCCTCCTACTCTCTCTCACACACACACACACCTCCATCTACACTCTGGCAGTGGTTCTAGGGTTGGGTGATATATCTAATTAAGTTTGTGCATCAAGTGTCTTTTTTCTTTTTTCCCCCATTTGATAGTTTTTGTCCAATTGTTCTCGTTGTCTTTTTAGTCTCGGCTCCTTCTGTGCTGTGTGCAGTGACTGTAGGCTGTGTGCACCTTCTCATTTACACACACACACACACACCAAGCTCCTACCCCTGCAATTCACAACGAAGATGAGAGATCACTTTGTACTCTCTGACAAATGGTTTCAACTTGCTATTTGCGGTTTGGTCCAACAGAATAGATCATATGGACACTGAAACACAGTGAGACATTATTTGACTGTAATCGAGGTTAATCTTTCTAATGATACCCTTTTTGTGTCTCAACTCCTCAAAATGCGAGCTGACTACGAAAACGGACTTTCGATGAACATTGAAACTGAGCATTCATTTTCCAGAATATCGTACCATGTACTGCTAGCAGCATTTTAAAACAGACTTATACTAGCTATCTAGTTTGTTTTTATAAATGTGCCATTACACATGGAACACCAATTACCGTGATTTCGGAACATATTCGGACCCCTTCCCCTTTTCCACATTTTGTTACGTTACAGCCTTCTAAAATGGATGAAATAAAAAAAATCATCAATATACACACAACCCACAATGACAGTGAAAAGTTTTTTTTTAAATGCAAATTTATAAAAAGCAGAAATACCTTGTTTACATAAGTATTCAGACCCTTTGCTACGAGACTCGAAATTGAGCTCTGGTGCATCTTTCCATTGATCATCCTTGATGTTTCTACAACTTGATTGGAGTCCACCTGTGGTAAATTCAATTGATTTGGAAAGGCACACACCGGTCTATATAAGGTCCTACAGTTGACAGTGCATGTCAGAGTAAAAACCAAGCCATGAGATCGAAGGAATTATCTGTAGAGCTCCGAGACAGGACTGTGTCGAGGCACAGATGTGGGGAAGGGTACCAACAAATGTCTGCAGCACTGAAGGTTCCCCAAGAACACAGTAGCCTCCATCATTCTTAAATGGAATAAGTTTGGAACCACCAAGACTCTTCCTAGAGCTGGCCAAACTGAGCAATCAGGGGAGAAGAGGCTTGTTCAGGGAGGTGACCAAGAACCGGATGGTCACTGACAGAGCTCCAGAGAACCTGGCACTATCCCTATGGTGAAGCATGGGTATGGCAGCATCATGCTGTGGGGATGTATTTCAACGGCAGGGACTGGTAGGCTAGTCAGGATCGAGGTAAAGATGAACGTCGCAAAGTACAGAGATCCTTGATTTTAAAACCTGCTCTAGAGCGCTCAGAACTTCATACTAGGGCCAAGGTTCACCTTCCAACAGGACAATGATCCTAAGCACACATCCAAGACAATGCAGCAGTGGCTTCGGGACAAGTCAATGTTCTTGAGTGGCCCAGCCAGAGCTCGGACTTGAACCCGATCGAACATCTCTGGAGAGACCTGAAAATAGCTGTGCAGCGATGCTCCCCATCCAACCTAACAGCTTGAGAGGATCTGCGGAGAAGAATGGAAGAAACTCTCCAAATACAGATGTGCCAAGCATATAGCGTCACACCCAAGAAGACTCGAGGCTGTAATTGCTGCCTAAGGTGATTTCAACAAAGGTCTGAATACTTATGTAAATGTGATATTTGTTCTATTGTTTCTAAAATCAACATTTCTAACAACCTGTTTATGCTTTGTCATTATGGGGTATTGTGTGTGTGTGTGTGTGTGTGTGTGTGTGTGGATAAGGGAGGGGGAAATGTTATAAATTTTTAGAATACGGAAACGGAACAAAATGTGGAAACAGTCAAGGGCTCTGAATACTTTCCGAATGCACTGTATATAGTTAATTGGCTACTTGTTATCATTCTGAGAAATAAGTTACTTGATTTCGACAAAGTGGACAGGCTAGCATTATGTTCAAACAGTTGGAGACTGACAGAAGGGCAGTGGTGGAAAAAGTACTTGAGTAAAAGTAAAAATACCTTCATAGAAAATGACTAAGTGAGTCACCCAGTAAAATACTACTTGCGTAAAAGTCAAAGTATCTGAAATCAACTTAAGTATCAAAAGTTTAAATATTTTCTAATAGCTTATATTAAGAAAACCAAATTGCACAATGTTAATGTTTTTTTTAATTATCTTTACAGAT